>NW_015386467.1:405152-426149 GCF_001527695.2 Protobothrops mucrosquamatus
CAATGTCGGCTGGCGACCCCCAGGGGAAGGGCCTTCTCTGTGGGTGCCCCCACCCTCTGGAACGAACTACCCCCCGAGATCCGGATGATTCCGGATCTCCTTACTTTCCGCCGCGCCCTCAAGACATGGCTTTTCCAGCAAGCGGGCCTGACCTAGGGAGGATTTTAGTTAGGGATGATTTTTAATATAATTTTAATTATGACACAGCTACTAATATTTGGCTTTTAATTTGGTCTTAGAGGGGTTTTTATTTTGGTATTTATTAACTTTATTTTGGTATTTTATTGTTACTTGTTTTTAATATGCTGTGCACCGCCCTGAGTCCTTCGGGAGAAGGGCGGTATATAAATCAAATTAATAAATAAATAAATAAATAAAGTCCTCCATTCAAATACTAAATTCACTGTGAGGATCCTATAGCAGTCTCCTTACTCATATGGAGAAAATGAGATTAATCTAACTTTTACGGCTGTTACATCAAATACTGTGATCATATTTGGGACACGCTTTAAAGAGCCATATCAAAAACTGCATGCTGCCTGAAACACAACAGTGTTCATTTCTTATGTTTAAATTCAGTTAGTAAAGATAAATTTAGAATCACTATATTTCTGCAGAAGCTCTAAATTCAGATTTTAATTCCACAATTAAATCTTTTTTTAACAACATTAGTGAATATCCTAATCAAAAGAAAAGAAAGAAAGAAATCCAAGGGTAGATGATAACACATATAACAATCAGTGCAAATGGCCCCTTTTGCATTAACAACGGGAACGTTCCAGTCCAAGATGTCACAAAGAAAGGTATAGTTTTGTCCCACTCTCTGGCCATCTTTCACTCCAGTGGACTCGCTTGCATTCTTCTTCACAGACAAATTGATTTGCAAAGGTTCAGGGCGAGCAGCAAGGCCTTGCTTTGCATACAGAATGCTCCCTTGTGACTCAATAATCATATAAAAAGAAAAAGGAAACCTTGCCTGGCAAACAGAGCAGCCCAGCAGGAACTGCCCATTTGAAAGTCCAAACTCTGCATACACAGACCCCTCACCCCAGTCTGGTTTGAAAGGTCACTCTGTGTCTGGGAAAATGGTCTCCGGATACAATCCTTTATTAAAGGTCACTATTTTTTTTCCAGCTGTATTTAACATACACTTGCACACACATTCAAATTGCAGAGGAGTGGGAGGGACATGGAGCCTAATCTTCATTGTAGTGTGGGCTTTCAAATCTTTGTACTGTGGTCCATGCTTCAATATTCAAGTTTCTTAAAATCCATACAGTACATTATTTTCTTAAATCAGCCTCTTTTTAAAAAAAACAAACAAACAAAGAATAGGGAAGCTATCAGAGAAAGGATGTAGCTCTTTGGTAGAACAATTTCTCTGCATACCTAATATCAGGTTCAGCATACATGAACATCCAGCATCTGTAGATAGCCCTTGTCTGAAAGTCTGCAGGGCACAGTCGAATGGACAATTGTCTAATTTTGTGTGCATTTCTTTTATCCCTACAGAGCTCCCCTCATTGCCACTGTTTCCTGCCCTAAGCATTTCTATTTTCTTTTCCTACCCTCTCCTCCCACTAGCAGTTCTTAGTAGAAAGAAATTTATGAGATGAATCTTCCTGCTATGTTTAATGTCAGATAATCGAGAGAGGGGGCAGGAAGACTCAAAGAGGTTAGCTTTAGGATTCAGTTCCTAGCACTTTGGTGCATTTGTCTGAATTTCAAAGCCTCAAATGTTGTTGAGGCCTATCCTACTACTGGCTTTTTGACCTGCCATTTTGAATTGTCCAGAATGCCTCAATAGTAGCATTATGGGAATTTTAAATGGCCCAAAGCCATTTACCGTTACTGAGCCATGTAAGAAACATGGTCATATGGCATTTATTTATTACACATTCTGAAATAAGTTAGAGATTCAAAGTTCTTAACTTTCTTACTTTTTTAGTATTGGAAAAAAGGAGGATATTAAATGATATATAAGAGAGATATCAGGAGTGGATAGGTTATTAGCCCAATACATTCCAATTTACTAAGTATTTCCCAGGGGCAACTGAGTTTAATGTCTTTCTTGCAGAAATTATCAGACAAAAAGAAAGTTTGAGGGATGGGGAGAGAGATAAGCAATTAAATCTATTACTGACAGTTAGAACAATTAATCAGTAGAACAACTTGCCTCCAGAAGTTGTGAATGCTCCAACACTGGAAGTTTTTAAGAAAAGATTGGAAAACCTCCAAGATCCCTTCCAACTCTATTATTCTGTTAAAATACAAAGCTGGAAGATCCATACTCTTGCTTTCAGCAGCAAAAATAGCCAAGCATAACAATAACAACAACAACAACAACAACAACAACAAAGTTGGAAGGGACCTTTGAGGTCCCTTCCATCTATATATCTAAGCATAGTTGTTAGCTAGGCCTGGATTCACATTAGTTCAGTGGAACTATCAGATATAGGCTGCAAAAATCCAGACAATTATTAGAGGACCAAGAGGTAGAGTTTTCTTTATGTCTTTGATGCTGCCTTTTTTTGTAATTGTTTGGATTTTTGTAGCCAAAACCTGGTACCCCTATAACTTCAGATTCACTCAAAGCTTGTATCATCAACATTACCACCACTACCATTACATCAGTGCTGCAAAATACTGAATTCTAGATGGAGAAAGTGAGTTCAATTGTATTTTTTAGAATGTAGCTGTGTTAATATGTAGCTATGATTTGATTAAAATAGGAAAATGCCTGGAATTATGGATTCCACACACAAAACCTATACAGTTTGGGAACTGCACAATATAGCAAAAATGATCTAGCTGGAGAAAGAAAGACTGGCAATTCAATTTGAAGGAATCCAATATCATGGCTGGTCAGTTCTTTTATCAAACATAAATGCTATTTTTATGCTCACAAATACAGTATATCTGAAGACATATAAGTATGGTAGGGAACCATAGATTTGTGAGACTATAATTTGCTTAGCAAAATAATAATGTACAAAACAAAGCATTTCAACAGGTAAGTTGAGTGAATAATACTTATTTGGAAAACTCTTTAGGATGAGTTTTGTTGTTTCATGATATACGGTACCTCATTTTAATCCTAAACAAGCAAAAACATAAGTAAAAAAGAAAAAGAAGACAGGGGCTAGTAAGAAGCATAGCTCTTCATATTAGAGAAAGGTAATCTGAAAATAAATATTAAGCAACAAGGGAGGTTAAAACAATGACAAAAGGGAATTGAAAATGTAATATAGAAGTGAAACTTCCCTTTTGTTTTTTGCTTTTTTTAATTAACAAAGGTGGTTTTGTTCATACAAATTGTGCAAAATACAAGCACTAATTTACTTAGAGGTCCCTCAAATAAAATTTACTCACAAATAAATATGCAAAGAATTAAGCTATTTCAAAGGTACACCTTGTGACTGTTGAAGCTGAAGAATGAAACAGTGCACTAGCCATGCATGACAGCCCACCTGGGACTTACTAAACCTCCAGTCTTGGTTACTGCCCAAGATACAACAGGACTGACTTGGGGGAGGAACAGAAAGACCCAGGCCTTTTAGTACAATGATTAGCTACATCCATCTTGTAAGCCACAAGATCTGCAGACAAAGCATAAAGAATCCTCTTATCCAGGGTCAGATCAATTGTCCATCTAGTAAACTTTATCATGCCCAAAGATTGAATAATACATGAGGTATACATGGTAAATGCAATCTACCAGCTACTAGCAATGACCAATATCAGGATTTCCTGAATGTGTGGGCTAAGATGTATAAGAATTGATGTCTGGCCAAATGGAGGTTAATATAGTGGGGAAGGCTGACCTACATTCTTGATTTTATGATCCATGACAGAACTTCAAAAGCAGATGACTGGGTGACATAGTCTTGCGGACAAGAGAAATAGTACTTTTTGGTCTAGTTTGCTGGTAGAATATATTGTCTGAATTCCCTTTGTATTAATTAACAGATGAGCTTTCAGCTCTGTAGATGTTAAAAAGGCCAAGAAGTAATGAAAATCAAAGCAAAAAGGCACCCTTTGCTGAACTATTCAGCTAAATGGAACTATTTTGTGTCTTACTGCAAACAGCTTCTGTCGAATTGGCTTTCTGACCAAGGAATGGATAAAGTTCTTATATTACTGCCACTCTTTTCTAACATTTTTAATGAGAAGGTAAGAAATTGAAATAATTCATGTTAGAGACCCATGGAATAAACAGGTCACATTTCAGATAATCAGTATTATGTTCTTTCCCTTCTTAGATTGTAAAAATTGAATCTCTTTGGTTGTAAATATACAGGGTACTTGTATAAAAAATTAACAGGGCCATGGAGGATAGGGGGATAAGATAACATGTAAACCCTTTCCTCCAGCCAATTGACCAATCAAATATTCTAGAGAAAGTTTCTTTTTAGTCTAGACAGCCCATGGTCAGTTGTGTCACCTAAGCAAGGGGCAGGTTTAGTTAACTACTCTGCCTTCCATGATAGAGACAAAGCGCTAGTGAGACCCTGTGAAAATGGGTCTGCTATGACATTCTATCTCTGTGGGCATTTTGGTTTTTCTATAATCTCATGGCCACATGGACACTATAAAAAAGGAGTACAAAAAAGAGATCGAGTAGGTATAAGTTCAGTTATCTTCATTCGGTTGCAGCCATTTTGCTTGTTTTTTATTTTAAAAAAGGAAAGGGAAATGCTGGCCTTCTCTAGCACTTGGATGACTACAAGCATGGCTGTCAGATGATTGATTGGGACCTCCCTGGTCATATGGTATTGTTGCTCAGAATTAAGAAACCAAGGAGATGATTTTCATGTGAAAAGAAGCAAGACTTTGGAACTTAGCAAAGATCCATTCATAAATATATGCTGGGTTGCTGTACTTCTTTCAGAGAAAAAGCTAACTAAAGTATTTCAAGACCAATCATATTTTTAATTGGAGCAAACTGGGCAAGTGCTGGAGTATACAGACTCTTGAGTTTTAGAACTGCAACTAAACAGAGAAATTCAAATGTCCCTAGGAATTATTTATTCATTTTAAAACTTCTCTTTCATCCTTGTATCCTAATATTTAATTAAAATGGTAAAAGATGAATTAGTTTTCCCTCCTCCTGATAGCTCCTATGACTGTCAGCTGTTTTCCGACATCCCAATGGCCCATCACAGAGAAAGGCTGTCATGAAAAGCCTGAAAGTTAATTGTAGCTTTGGAAATGGAGATTCTTCATTTCCCAAGTCTTCCTATTACGGGTACTGAATTCCAACCAGGTTATCTTGAGGAAGAGATGTGAAAACAGTCAAGACGCATCTCTAGCAGTGTAACTGAACCTCCCTCTTTATTTCTGGGCATTGTAACACACATAAAAACAGGAAGAGCTTCAGTTACACAGTCCTAGCTACCATTTTGCTCTTTTTAATCCCCTTACTGAAACCCCTATGTCCCATGCTGATCTATGTACTCAGTACATCCTTTGGTTTAATAATGTGGGGATGAACAAATTAACAAATTTGAATTATCTGTACATGTGTCAGACCCACTTTACACTACTTTATTCATAGTGCTGAAAATCAAGAATTGTTTATATTTTTGTGAATCTATAACTTGCAGAAAATGTCAGTCCATCAGTTTTGTTCCAGATGCCCCCAGATTGACCAATAAGTGGATGAACTTTAAGCAACAAAATGAATAAAATTGTGAAGTAAAAAAACCCCCTTTTTTGTATGCCCATAATGTGAAAGTTTGTCCATGTACCCCACATCTACTTCAATTCATGTATTTGCCAAGAAAAAAAATCAACCTAAAAGGGCACTGATTTCAGATGGAAATAGCACTCTAAAGCAAATTTTCCCATGAAAAACAGGCACTCTCCATGGACTGCCATAATGCTGCTGAAGCTCCTTTAGTTGCAGAGAGAATAGAATAGAATAGAATAGAATAGAATAGAATAGAATAGAATAGAATAGAATAGAATAGAATAGTTGGAAGGGATATTATAGGTCATCTAGTCCAACCCCCGCCCAAGCAGGAGACCCTACACCATTTCTGACAGATGGCAGTCCAGTCTCTATTTGAAAGCCTCCAGTGATGAAGCTCCCACAACTTCTGAAGGCAAGCTGCTCCATTGGCTGATTGTTTTCACTGTCAGAAAATTTCTCCTTATTTCTAGGTTAAATCTCTCCTTGATCAGTTTCCATCTGTTATTCCTTGTCTGGCCTTCAGGTACTTTGGAAAATAGGTTGATCCCCACCTCTCTGTGACAGCCCCTCAAATATTGGAACACTGCTATCATGCCTCTCCTGGACCTTCTCTTCACTAGACTAGCCATGCCCAGTTCCTGGAACCTGTTGTCAAGCTGATAATTCATTCCAACAGTGCATATGCTGGAGGGAGGGGGGGCATCTATAGAAAATACAGAAGGAAGCAAAGAAACATTTGGTTGGAAATAGAACATTCTTGATCACATTAAACTGGTCAAACAAATAGAGCATTCTGCAGGCAAACTAAAAAGAATTCTGGAAAGCCTTTTTAATGCATATTAATTTTTATTATTTATTTAATTGAACATAACAATAAAAAGGGAGGAAAGAGAAATTATGCTGGTATAGTTTTACATAGCATGAACATATTCCTTTATAATTATCCATACATAGTCTCTATTAGCAACTCATGTATACATTGCAAGCAACATCAGATCTTCATTCATAAATTTATCTCTCCACTGTTGAAGAACCAGTCTCCCAACAATAGGAAGAGAATGGAGAATCTATTTCCATTGTCCAGAGGTCATTTCTATGTAATAGGTGCACTATTTCAACATTTTCTGTCTCAAAATAATGGCTTCTTCTCAAAACAAAATAATTTTAGGACATTGCAAAAACATCTGTTTAAATAAAGCATTACTTTCATTACAGCTCCAACAACATGATAATTTATTTATTCACATTATAAAGGCAAGCAGGGATCTTCAGTTAGGGATCCAGTTGTGTTGAAAATGTGCATATCAAATTGATTTATCAAAAGCTGGTATTTGTGATTTTAGTAACAAAAAATAGACAATAATAATTTAGTGCTGCTGGTCCCAATCAAAATATCAGTAAATATTGTAGTTATCAATATTGCCAGTGGGCGGCAAAAGAAAATTACTGTTAGTGTTTTAACATAGAAAATAATAAAACAAATAATCATTATTCATTCATTAATTGGTCTGAAGTAAAATTCCTCCAAATCTTCCATATATTATTTTGAAATCAATTTTAAGTCTGGATTATACCATAACATCAATTTAGTATAAGAAAGTTCAAAATATAATTTCCCAGAGATAATAGGCCACAATGTTGAATTGATGTAATAGTGATATAAGTTATTTCTAATCTATTAAATTTTGAACCCCACACAATCCAATTAAAGATATTAATTTTCCAAAAGAAGGCAAGGAGGAAAAATTTATATTGAATGAACCCATCCAAAATGATACAATTCGAGATTCAGAAATGCCCAAGCTGTCATCTTTAACCAATAGCTACATCCATTTTCTTGGTATCTTCAAAATTGAACGACCTCATAGAAATTTACAGAATTGATTATTTTAAATTGAAGGTTGAACAGTAATTATTACTTCCTTTGTTCAAAAGAAGCCCTCTGTGATAGAAAAGATGAAAGTCCTCATTCTAACTCAGTTTCTGTTGTTGCTGATAGTTAAAGCAACATTATACATGGCAGCAAGCAATGTTCTTAATGTTATGGCAAGCAAGATGATTTATGGATAGAGAAGATTGCTACTGATTGAAAAACATTTTTTTCATATACAAACAGCATTATACATGAAAAAGTGAACTCCTTGCCTCAGGGAGTTTAAAGTTAAAAATTAAAAACCAGAAAAATAGTCAGAGAAGTTGAACATGGATACGGTTTAGCAAAGGGCAGATTATTTCTTATGTGATCATTGCCCAGGAAATCTCAAAATCAAATAAGGCAATGATAGCTGAACAATAAAACATTTCCAAATGGAAACTGAATTACCACATTATAATCCACCTAAAGCATTGAAAAAGAACTGTGCATCTAGAATTAAGGATCTAGATTTTGATTTTTTTCTGTGCCCCCCCCCCAAAACCAGGGCAATTTTCACCACAAAAAAATGTTTGATATCCTTTGCGCAGGCTCTTCTCTGTAATGCTATTTAAAACCACGATGAAGTCAGGGAAGCAAAGGCTCAGAATGAACAAAAACTTGCAACAAAAGTCCAAGATAATAAAAAAAAAAGTTCTTTCAACATACAAATAACAAGAAAAAGGTTAAGGAAACAGTTGGTCCACTAAAGAAAGAAGATGGCAAGGAAGTTAACAGGCAGTAGAGAGAAAGCAGAGCTATTTAACTCATTCTTTGCATCAGTCTTCACACAAAAAGTAACCAGGTAACATTCCAGAAGATAGGCTTAAGATACAGAAGAATCTTGACAGACTTGAACATTGGGCACTCTCTAACAAAATGAAATTCAATGGTGAAAAAAGTAAGGTTCTACATTTAGACAAGAAAAACCAAATGCACAGGTATAGTATAGGTGGTACCTTGCTCAATAGTAGTAACTGTGATAGGGATCTCAGAATCTTAGAGGACAATCACTTAAATATGAGCCAGTAATGTGCTGCAGCTGCCAAAAAAGCCAACACAGTGCTGGGCTGCATTAACAGAGGGATAGAATCAAGATCATGTGGAGTATTAATACCACTTTACAATGCCTTGGTAAGGCCACACTGAATACTGCATCCAGTTTTGGTCACCACTATGTAAAAAAGATGTTGAGACTCTAGAAAGAGTACAGAGAAGAGCAACAAAGATGATTAGGGGACTGGAGGCTAAAACATATAAGGAACGGTTGCTGGAATTGGGTATATCTAGTTTAATGAAGAGAAGGACTAAGAGTGACATGATAGCAGTGTTCCAATATCTCAGGGGTTGCCACAAAGAAGAGAGAGTCAAATTATTCTCCAAAGCACCTGAAGGCAGGACAAGAAGCAATGGATGGAAACTAATCAAAGAGAGAAGCAACCTAGAACTAAGGAGAAATTTCCTAACAGTTAGAACAATTAATCATTGGAACAATCTGCCTCCAGAAGTTGTGAATGTTCCAACACTGGAAGTTTTTAAGAAGAGACTGGACAGCCATTTGTCCGAAATGGTATTGAGTTTCCTGCCTGAGCAGGGGATTGGACTAGATGACCTCCAAAGTCCCTTCCAACATTATTATTATTATTATTATTATTATTATTATTATTATTATTATTATTATTATTATTATTATTATTATTGTTGTTGTTGTTGTTGTTGTTGTTGTTGTTGTTGTGGTTGTGGTTGTGGTTGTTGTTCTTACCCAACATACCAAAAACATAACTGTAAAAGATAGACTAGAAATAAAAATTAAAATAAGAAAATGTTGAGAGAACACCTGTCTGACCTTGATGAATATAAATCACCAGGACCTGATGGATTACATCCCAGAGTTCTGAAAGAGCTGGCACATATTATTTTTGAACCATTGTATCATATCTTTAAAAAATCCTGGAACACAGGGGAACTACCAGAGGATTGGAAAAGAGCTGATATTGTTCCCATCTTCAAAAATCAGACCCAGGTAACTACAGACCAATCAGCCTAACATACCTGGGAAGATACTGGAAAAACAATCAAAAAACAGATCTGTGAACATCTAGAAACAAATAAAGTTATAACTAGTAGCCAGCACAGGTTTGTTAAAAACAGATCATGCCAAACCAATCTTATTTTATTCTTTGACAGAGCGACTAAATTAGTAGACCAGTGAAATGGTGTCGACATAGTATATTTAGACTTCAGCGAGGCATTCAACAAAGTAGACCACAACCTACTTCTTGGTAAGCTAGAATAATGTGGAATAGACAACATCACCACAAGATAGCCTATGGCCAAAAAGATCATTGGCAGTTCCCTCCCTCCCATCCAGGACATAGTGCAGAAGCGTTGCTTGAGCAGGGTCCGTAAGATTATCTGGGACACTACACATCCTCTTCACGACCTGTTTTCCTTGTTACCTTCTGGGAGAAGGCTTCATGGTATCCGTAGCAGAACATCCAGATTCAGCCATAGTTTCATTCCATACAGCATTAACCTTGTGAACTCTCAAGCTTCCTCCTTCCGTTATATATTCAAGATGGACAGTATTTAATATTTATTTGCTACGTATATGTAGGGGTGTGGGTCTATACATATGCTGTTCATAGTATGTTTAGGTGTGTGTCATGTATGTGTTTCACTTTCAGAGTGGGTAACTAAATTTCATTTTTGATGTGTGCCGTTGTGCCCACAGTAAAAAAATGACAATAAAGGTTATCTTATCTTATCTTATCTTATCTTATCTTATCTTATCTTATCTTATCTTATCTTATCTTATCTTATCTTATCTTATCTTATCTTATCTTATCTTATCTTATCTATAGATTTGTAGCTGGCTGACAAACCATACTCAATGAGTAATTCTTAATGGTACTACATCTACAAGGAGGGAAGTAAACAGTGGGGTACCACAAGGTTCCATCTTAGACTCAGTACTCTTCAGTATCTTCATAAATGTCTTAGATGAGAGAACAGAAGAGGAACTCATCAAATTTGCAGATGACACTAAGCTGGCAGAAATAGCCAACACTTGATAGACTCAAGATCCAGATGGATCTCGACAGACTTGAACATTGGGCTCTATATAACAAAATGAAATTCAATGTAGAGAAAAACAAGATTTTACACCTAGGCAGGAAAAACCAAAGGTACAAGTACAGATTAGGCAAAAACTGGATAAAAAATAGTAACCATGACAGGCACCTTGAAGTCCTAGTGGACAATCACTTAAATATGAGCCAGCAGTGTGCAGCAGCAGGCAAAAAAGCTAATATTTGGTTATATGAATAGAGGCATAAAATCATAATCACATGAAGTATTAGTACCACTTTATAAATCCTCAGTAAGACCACACCTGGAATACTGCATCCAGTTTTGGTCACCACATTACAGAAAAGATGTTGAGACTTTGAAAAAAGTGCAAAGAGCAACTAAGATGATTAAGGGCCTGGAGACAAAATATATGAAGAACGGTTGTAGGAACTGGGTATGGCCAGTCTAGAGAAAAGTAGGACTAGGTGTGACATGATAGCAGTATTCCAGTATTTGAGGGGCTGCCACAAAGAAGAGGGGGTCAACTTATTTTCCAAAGCACTAGAAGGCATGACAAGAAACTATGAATGGAAACTAATCAAGGAGAGAGGCAGCCTGAAATTAAGGAGAAACTTCCTAACAGTGAGGACAATTAACCAATGGGACAGCTTGCCATCAGAAGTTGTAGGTACTTCATCACTGGAGGTTTTTAAGAAAAGACTGGACAGCCATCTATCTGGAATGGTATAGGGCAGGGGTGTCAAACTTGCAATGTCACGTGACTTGTCGCGACGTATCGTGACTTTTTTTCCATTGCCGGCAATGGGGTGGGCGTGGTTTTGCCACGATGCATCCGGCCCACAGGCCGGCAGTTTGACACCCCTGGAATAGGGTCTTCTGCTTGAGCAGGAGGTTGAACTAGAAGACCTCCAAGGTCCCTTCCAACTCTATTCTGATTGTCCTGGCTGGGCCACATAAGCTTACTGTAATCAGCTGATCATGTGGATGGGCCTTACAGGTTATTTTAAATGAACTGCCCACAGATCTGACAGTATCTTTCACATAGATTTTGTTCCAGTTGTAGACACAAAGAGAGAGATGAGCTTAAACATGTCTTCCAAGGAAGCAACATCAGGATGGCACTGTAACTTTGTTTACAAAACAAGGCTTCCATTGACTGAAAGGTATTATCCTTTTGAAATCATCCAGAATTGCAGCTGATATCTAACTGTTCCATCTGAAAAGCTCTATAGCAGGGGTGTCAAACTCACAACGTCATATGATGTGTCGCGACGTATCGTGACTTTTTTGCCATTGCCGGCAATGGGTTGGGCGCGGTTTCGCTATGATGCATCCAGCCCATGGGCCGGCAGTTTGACACCCCTGCTCTATAGGATTCATTGGCTAGATTTGCATTGCATCAGAAAGTAATCAACCACAATGTTTTGTTTATGATAGTTTATATCTCAAGAAATCCCTTCATATTGGTTTAATTGAATAAACTATGGGTAATTATGAGTAAAGCATATTGTAGAAACACAGCCCACAATTTGCAAAAATTTAGGTATCACAGATCAAATGTTCAATGAATCCCAAAGCAAACGAAAGCTGCACCCAACTTCTGCATGGTAGTAAGTTAAATATGGCAACTTTCTGCAAAATTAAATGCATATTTATTATTTCTAGATCATGTTCACAGGTTTAAAATAAGAAAACAGTGAATGAATATTTTGAATCTGGAAACAACTGGACCTAAATGTTCTGCATTTAAATTTTCAGAAAAATGTCCCATTTAACTTTATATCATCTAGCAGTTATGCTCTGCTTCCTTAGGAATTCTTTGAAATACAATTTGACCAGAGCTTTGTTATACAACTATATTAATCTAATAGAAATTAATAAAGTGAGACCATATTTCCTAATTTTACACCACAAAAGGTTCAAATGAGCATTTAGACAAGAAAAATCCAAGCATGAGTACAGCCATAGAACAACTTGTTTCCTATAATAATCTTCTGATGCCATTACAAGCCAGCCAGTAAACACAATCAGGATTAGGATTTTAGCTTGCTTTGATCCTGATCAGCAATTTCTGCTATGCCCATCACCAGGACAAGCTACTCACCATTTCCTATGTGCAAGAATGAATGACATATACCTCTATCTACTCCCAGCCCATTGCAAATGCATCACATTTTTTCCAACTTCATGTTCAAGATGGCTCTCTTCTAACCCTAGCAACCTTATGCCCTGCAGAATGTATTTTTTCTAGTGTTCCCTTCTATTCTGGTACCAGCCCCAACACTGATTGATTGCAGTACCGGCACACCTCCTTCCTTTCAGCAGATGGTTCCTATTTTGACTAGCAGTTTGCCTTCACCTGTTAAGTACTTCAGTGATTGGCAACTACTGTTTTTATTATTATCTTGAGTTTGTTCCCATGATAGCTCATTAAAACAACAAATTCTCCTCCACTGTAGTAGCTAATGCTTCATTCAGCCTTACTAGTGGATGATCTTTCAATCTCTACTTCAGTTGAGTGAAACATAGCCCCTTGCCCAGAATGCTTCATGGTATCTTTTCCCTTTCCTTTTTTGACATCTTTCAGTCACAATTAGGAACATTGCTATTTTATTTCTATGACACTGAACAATTAGTTTTTCCTTGTTACAAAGTGTCCATGGACCTACAGAGGAACATAGGAACAAAAGAACAACTTGTTCAATATTGCTTTAATTATTGTATCATCAGAGCAACAAGGGAACCATAAGGAAGAAAAAGGAAGAGTCTACGATAGCCTCAAAAGGGACATGTGAAAAGAAGAATGAAGGCATGCATGGGCACATAGCTCTGGGAAAGGCAAGGCATGGCAGTTAGTTAGAAGGGAACAAACCCTAAAAAAAGAGGCAGGAACCAAAAAATTAATCCACATGAGAACCAGCCAATGAGGTTTACCTACCCTGCTCTGAGGTAAAAAGCAATAAACAGGGGATTGATTGGTCAAATCCTATGGTGGTCATAGTCCAGACCGGGCATCAACCTAGCCCTTTGCTGGCCCACTGAAATCCAGACAAGTTTCTGAAGTTGGCTCAAGAAGCAGTCAGGAGCAGCATGGGGATCAGCAATTTTGGCTGCAGTGCAGAATTACCTTCAGTCAGCTTCTGCCTCAAACAGGAGTTCTGGGATTTGAAGCTCTTGGATGGAGAGAGGCAACTGCTCTCCATTATGGTTGTCTCAAAGGTGCTTTCCAAAGGCAGTTGGACTTTCTTCATTTTTTTTCTTGAAAACATTTCTTTTCTCATCCAAGTAGCTTTTTCAATTCTGAATTGAAGAAGCTTCTTGGATGAGAAGCAAATTGTTTCCAGTTGTCTTCTGAACAGCATATTTGGGACAATCATGACCTGGATGATTGAGAATCTCCATAGACTCCATACAATCTCCATTATGGTGTTCAGTCCACATCCTGGTTTTTTTTTTCCCCTCAGGCAACCAACCAGCCTTAACACGAGGCACAATCATGCCTCAAAGCCATTACAAGACAGAGAATCTAAAGCTGCATTTAAACCTAAAGACTTATTGGACATAAGGCATACACTCTTACATGCTCAAAGTCAGGGCAGGGACAGAGGCAGGGGAGATTCTCACAACTAGAATAAAAGGGCTCATCTGTCTCAACAAATGAAGCCTTTTGGGCAGCTGAGAATGATGAGAAAAGATTAAGAAAGAGTTTGGATATTCATGTGATGGGAACGGGCTGGCTTTCTTTTTCCATCACCTGCTTTGCTTTCGTTTTGTTTGGTTACATTTATCTCTGCGGACCACACATCAAACTTGGCCTGTAGAATTGAGATAGCAATGAGATGGGACAGTTCTGAAGTGGTCAGATGGCCTGTATCCCTTCTGACTGCCAATGGGAAAAACCATTTTGGAATACTTCTCCTATGTTAAATATTCCCCTCTGGTATACTTCTCCTTGGTGGACTAATTTTATTTACTTAAAGACATTTTACAAATGAGAGCTTTTGTACAGCAAGAATAGGAGATCTACTCCTAGAAGATAACATATTCAATAGATCTAATTTAAATAAGCAAGAGAGAGAGGCACATTTAAATCAGTGATTTAAATCTAACTGCCCATTGATTTTATTTTATATAATGTGTAATAGCAGTGGAGATTAAATCAATGCTATGTTGATCTATAATTAAAAGACCACTATTTGCATTGCTGTTTCACTCTTTATACACTTTCCCTTTTTAACCAATAGATGGTGATAAATTGGTTATGCTAGTTAAAGAGTACAAGTTCCTTATATTACTAAGCAAAAGTATTATCATTCATGTCTTCTTTTTTAATTTTTTTCTCTTTTTTATTTCTTTTTTTATTACTTTTTGGAGGTAAGGATGTACAGGAGAGATAGAAATGATGGAAATCATGGAGGGTTTATTAATGCAGGATAAAATCATGAGGATCCTCCATTTATTTCATCACACAATAAAATTCCACAGAGCATTTACATAATAGAGACATACGCACAGAAAAAGAGATTGTTCTTTTCATAAAAGGATTAGCAGACATGAGGTTAAATGTAAGAATATAGGATACTAGAAAATCTAGTACTGCTCCTTTTCGTTTGTTCAACATTGACTTTATTCCTACAGTATTTCACAAAAACAACATGACAAAACAAGTCCCCTTGGCTGGTAACTGACATGCTCTGTGGATGTCAATTCCCAGAATTCTCCAGGCAAGATGGGCATGACTTAGAAAGTTGAGGATTGAAGTCCACAAATCTGCAGGATTAGGTGAAAACAAAATACAGAATAGCTGTAAAGCAGTTGTTCATAACATTTAATTTCCCCAAAATCTTGACCCTCTTCAAAATTTTCAATATTTAATAAGAGAGGGGGGAAATATTAAATACAAACAAACTGGTAATATGAACAATTTAAATGAGACCATATTTATTTTTTCTCTAGGCCTTATCTTTTTGGAGTATGATCCCTACTTCTGCATTCACAGGGTAACTGCAGTTATTTGTCCCAAACAAGTTGTGCTCTTTTTGTGAGAAACAGTGAAGGAACTCTTCATTTAAAGAACAGCAATATGTTTGGCCTAGTTATTTTCAGATTACTTACTGTGATCCTTGGCTATTTCACAAGTATTACATTTACAATAAATAAATAAATATGCATTAAATATTTACGTTTAAAAAAAGCAATCAAATTGTTTAATTTGTTTGTGAAAGATTCTCTGTCTGGTTGCCAGGGCCTTTTCTGTGAGGAGACAGAGGTGTAGAAAAATGCCAAGGTAGCAAATACAACCACACATTCGAAGCCCCATGCTCTTTTTAACCTGCATTTCACATGCAATGTGTGTAAAAAGAGAAAGGACTTGGATTGTGTGGTTGTGTTGCAACCACCATCTTGCACACACATATATATCCCTATATACACCCCTATCTGGTATAGAGGGCTCTCCTGGCTGTTCACTTGTGACATTTTTATTGGATACACGGTCTCAAGGTGATTCTGTCCATAATGCAAATAGCCCAAATATACCAACCTGCTTGCTGCAGATGAATAAAATTATGTTAGCTGCCATAGGTAATAAGCTTATAAATAGTAGCCAGGCAAATGAGCCTGGGAGCAGTCAGATCAAGGTAACTGAAGAATGGTGTTGAGACAAACCAGTGTCTGCAGAGACGAAAGAGCACCAAAGATCAAAATATACATTTTCAATGAAGTGAGTAAACATGGGGTTATTTGTTCTGCTTTTTCAAATGTGTTATTTTTAACATTTAATACTCAAGGCAAGTTTCTTTGCAAACAAATTCTAACAGCACTGGAATCCATTTAATGCCACTTCTACTGTTCAGTAAGCAAAAGTAAAAAACAAAATCCTGAAAAAAGTTCTGGGATATAATGCATTTGCTGTCTAGCATCCATTTGGTCTTAATCATCCTTTATTTTGGAAAAGTAGTTGATCTGTGGAAGGCATGTAATCCTGACTTATTAATCGGGTTGAATGAGTTGGCAGTCTTCAGGCTATCGGTAATATGGTAGAGCTGGGTCTGAGTTAGCAGCTTGGAACATAAGAACACAACAAAACAATCAAGAGCTTTTTTTCATTATGATGAAGCATGTATTGGCAGAGAACCTATCACATATTTAATAATGGACATATTGTTCACTCCCGTGCTATACAATTAAGAATCACAAATCATGTCACAATTTAATAAACAAGCTTTAAGTGGGTGAAAAAATTGATCGGCAAAAATTGTAAACACAGTCTAAGAAAATATATTGGTAAACAAATGTTATTTCTGAAGTCTTCAAAACTCCCTTAATAAATATTGCCAAAAGAAAAAATCAAACAGCTGAATATAAAAAGGTAAATTACAGCAATGGGAGGAGGTAGAATACAGGAGACAATTCAAACATTTATTTAAAAAAAGTCAATACAAAAAAACCAAAGAATTTTTGCCCCAATATGCACTCAATTTACACTTGCATAAGTTGAACTTTTCTTCTTAATGTTCATTTCTCCTGAGAAAAATGAGATCTGTAGATCTACTGTTTCTTTTTATTATAATGAAGAAGTAGATCTTGGTGTGATCAACAAACTTGACCACCTTGTTACTCATAATGGAACACCAGATTAATTTACTAAATATAATATTCTAAGTACAGCCATCGAAAAGTTCCTTTAATAAGTTACTACATAAAAACAATACAAAACAATAAAGCCAAGTAAAATAAATAGTCAATATAAAACCCAGAGCCATAAACAGTTTACCCCAAAGGGACCAAACTATGATCAGGATATAGTTTATCGTTCCTAAAAGTATGAGAAAAAGCCACATTTCACCTGATGCTGAAAAGTAATGTCAACACTAGCCTGGCTTCCACAGGAAGTCTGTCCCCCATCTCCCTATCATGCATGCTTCCTCGCTGTCAATGCTGAATATCCCAAACAGATCCCAGCACATACACCATTGGAGAAAGTCTCCCTCAACTATGAAATCTTAGATCATTAAAGTTCATGAATGTCATTCCTAAAAGCTGGAAGTCTGACCAGCAGTAGATAGGTGACAGTACAAGTAGACCTTGACGTAAAACAGTTCATTTAGTGACCATTTGAAATTACAATAGCACTGAAAAAAAGTGACTTATGGCTATTTTTCATGTTTTCGCTTTAGAAAAGTGACATCATACCAGAGGTTCACTGTGCATTTCCTATTTACCTTCATCCTTGCAGAATGCCTAGATCCGGAGTCTTCAAACTTGGCCCTTTTATGACTTGTGGACTTCAACTCCCAGAATTCCTCAGCCATGCATGCTGGCTGAGAAATTCTGGGAGTTGAAGTCCACAAGTCATAAAAGGGCCAAGTTTGAAGACCCCTGGCCTAGATCAAACCACCTGCTCTTTGTTATAGGAGTTATGACAATGATTTCTGATAGCCTTCCCACTAGAGCTAGTCATGGATATGATTCAGTTTTCCCCATTCAGAGATCTGCCATTGTTTCCAATAAGACAAGATGTTGATATGGACTGTGGCATGCGGTGGACAAATTAACAAAGGAGACGAATGGGGCATTATACAAAGCAATGGATCACTAACCTCCCCTGCAAATTTCACACACAACCAAAATCAAAAGATCTTTAGGCCATTTGCCATAATTCTGGACTGCCTCCACAAGGCTGGTTAAAAAGGTGTTACAATAGCAAGGGAGAATTCTAGTGATAACCACAACAAATAGTGCTTTTAAATAGGATGGATTGCTTAGATAATCAGCTAGGGCTTTTAGAGGGGCACTAAGCAAGGCCTGAAAATAAAGAAAGGTGTTTATTTCTAGAGTCAGTTTGAAAGATGGTATGTTCCAAATACAATATGAACATAATTTAAAAAAATATTGAAATAACTTTTTCTTCTTATAATGAGCACTAGACAGGGTTTTTAAAATAAGAACTAAACACCCCACCACCACTATACTCTGGATTTTATTATGAAAAGATAAAGATACTTTTTCCTGGATGTTGTATATTAGACATTATCTGAAAAAATATTGGGATGTAAAACTTGATCTATTATAATTAATGGATTAATTTATCCATTAAGCAGTTATGAGTCAGATTAACCAAAAAAATATTTTAGGTCTGAGATCAGTTAAAAATATATTCAATGTAAGTATGTAAATATACAGAGATTTCTTTCCAAAAGAAGCAGACTATTGATAAAGTTTTTGTCCCGTTACTTTTCAATTTCTCAAGGAAAATTAAATATCATCTGATGCTGCATTATTTCTCTTGATAAATCAAATGCTCTTCAATGATAGGTACAAAGATTATCAACTCTTTTGCAAAAGGGTGAGAAAAGGGTTGTTTTATTTATTTATTTAAAATATTTATATAGCTGCCCACCTTAAAACAACTCTGGACAGGAAGTACACAAAAAAGATCAAATACAACATGGTATCTTGGACTGATCCAATCTAAAACAATCCTAGAGACCCAAATACAGGTATAAATGAGAAAGAATACCATGATATCAGATGCTAATTATCACAACTTGAGCCCAAACATTCTCTTGTCCTTTATACCAAAAAGAATCAAGGTAGGGTTATCTTCAGTTTCTTTCTGTTCCCTTCTTACTTCCCAGGATTGAGGATTTTTTATTTAATGATTCTTGCATTCCTTCTTCAAGATTATCTTGGTACTCCTCTACACCTTCCTCCCAACAATTGAAAAGCCCATTCAGACTGCACAAAGCTATCATGATTAAGAATCATTGATAAACCTGTCCCTCATTGGATTACATCAAATCCCCTTGGAACAATGCTGTATTGTGTGAAATCTTTCTTTCTTTCTTTCTTTCTTTCTTTCTTTCTTTCTTTCTTTCTTTCCTGATTCTGCAATGTTATCCAATCACTTTACTTGATTTCAAAATCATGAGAGAGAAAGAGTGGAAGATTCTGGTCATACAACAAAACCAACCCAACGATTTTTTTCCTTGGTCAAGTCAACAGCAGCTGATCTGAAAAAGGTAGGTTCAGCAGCTGGCAGGTATGTTTTAAAGTCCTTCTAGACATCAGTAAGGAGATGTTTTTCCGGCCTATTTTTCTTTGGCGATCTGGTTGCAGGGGATGAAACTGAAATTGTCACAGATACGGTGTCTGGACAGGACCCATTTTCATGATTTTCATAAAACATTATCTTGATTACAGATGGAGCAAAGGGCAGGTAAGTAATCTGTATGACATGGAGTAAGCTAACTGGTGGGATAATTACTTTAACCTCAAACAAGACGAGGTTAACTAATTTTTAGGTTAACTGCTAGATCAGTTAACTGAGCTTTGGTGGTTGTATGATTTGTCTACATGATCCAATACAATTAAAGATATTGGGCAGACAGAGTTAGAAATAGACTTTTCTATCTGCTTGCTCAACATGCCAAATATACTAAATAATAACATACTTATTAGTGTTGAAGGTCTTGGCCTCCATTAGATATCCTAATCTTTACAATCCATTTGTGGGTTCAACCAATTCTCACCGGTTTATGACCGGAATAAAGATTTGATTGATTTTCATTCAGTTTGATGATGCCGCTTTTCTAGGGGCATGCACAATATAAAAAATGTTTCCATCTCAAAAGAAAATATTCCATCTCAAGAGTTTAATCATACTGCCTTGAACTGGCCACTGTTCAAAGGAACAAAAATGGTCAAAACAGAATTTGGAACTCTTTCAAATGTATCTGCCATGGGAAACAGTAGGACTAAGAACAAGCTTTTTACTTCCTTCTTTTAACTCAGGATCACATGAATAGGTAGAAGAAAGTTTATAATGGGTCTACCAGCAAGCCAGCTTGCAGAAAGATTGGAAGTAATTTGTTTTATCCTCCTCTTCCTTTGCCTTTCTTGAACTCCAATACACCCATAATAATGTGTTACTTCTTTGTCATAAGAGTAGGATTACTGAAAGGGGTGGGAGAGAGATTACAACTAGGCTGACCCTGGGTTGTTTTTTTTATCTTTCACACAATGTACAACTTTTTCAAAATAATTACCTTCCCTTGGGCAGGTAGGACATCCTGGCAGAAAATAAATTGCAAACAATCCATACATTCCAATCAGTCCACTTTACAAAATTGTTTCAGTTTAGAATAATTTAAATTTATGTTGATTATGCCTAAATCTTATTTTGCAGTCAGAAAACTATTGCCCATTTTTTCCTTTTTTTCAGCTACCAAAAATAAACAAAAGAAAAAATGCTATTTCAGTGGGAAGGACAGGACAGGGGAAGAAAGGAGAGGGA
>NW_015386467.1:426249-449123 GCF_001527695.2 Protobothrops mucrosquamatus
GAGGAGAGGAGAGGAGAGAAACCACCTGAAACATGGTTGTTTTATTGTACTTGTCAATAGGACAGCTGTTCTTATCTTTCTTTTTAATATTGCTAGTCCATGCTAATGAAGAACTAGGAGGTGAGATGAGACAAGAGATATTACCAGTGGTTCATCTCCAGCAGAGATGACAGTATAGAATCACTAGAGATATGAGGCCAATCCAGCAACAGGACAAGTGGCATGTGTGGGAGAATTGAATACTGTATTCAATAACTGTTTCCTTGACACAAACTTCTTTAATGCAAATTTCCCCAAATCAAGCTTTTGCTTAAATGTAGTTCCCCATTTATGCATGCAAGTTTCAGAAATATTTATTTGGAGTAGTGAAAGTGGGAGATGTTTGAACTATCTTTGTTGGTGGATTCTGTTTGATATCACCATGCTGTGGTGATCATCCATTTTGCAGAAGTAGAGGATGTGGGGAATTCCATTCAAAAGGTTCAAATGGGGACAGAGTGAAACTAGCTGGCAGAGGAATCTGAAGTCCAAAAAAGTCAAACTTGAGAAGGTAATCAAGTGGGTTTTTCCCTGAGAACAGGGCATCCTCCATTTTACTTTTGCCTTTGGCACCTTTAATTTAATCCTCAAAGAGGCTGGCTGGAAGATAACTATGGGGAAAAGCCCCAGCCAAGAGAAACAAGACTGGTATTAACAATCTGGGCAGCAAGCTAAGATCAGGGAAGTTAGTTGCACCATGCATTTTGTTTCCTTTGGTGGACAAAAATTTGGGCTGTACAAAATTGTATTTGGGAAGGAGAGAAGGAGATCTTGGGCTCAGGGAGCAACTGTCAAAGCTCACCCTTTTCAGAAAGAAATTGTTCATTTCCTTCTCTTTTTTATTTTCCTTTTCCACTTTGTTTGATCTCTGTTCTCATTGTACATAATAAAGATTTAGCTTTCTTATAGAATCTGTGATGCTCATTCTGAGAAAGTGCTCCAGCTTTAGTACATGTTACTCTGCCAGGTCAAGCTTTGGAAAGAAGGATAGCAGCATACCTTTCCAGCTATTTTCAGGGGTGGTGGGGAGAGAGAAGTGATACTATGGAAGGAAGGTTTTAGAAACCCTTGTCATAATCAGAGGAATACCAAGCCACCACATCACTTGCATGTGCGTACATAGGTCCCATTAGTGCTATATCATGGTATATTTCTTCTACATATTCTTCTGTTCCTCCAAAACAATTTTTAAAGAAATTAGAATTAACTGAATCAAGAAGATCTCATAGAAGTAAGCAGAATGCTAGGCACCACCCCACCTGAGATTACAGGGTCTTACAATCATTTCTGTTCATGTTCAGTAAGGACACAGGGGAAATGATAGCCATATTTTCCTTGAAGTATGTATGGTTGTCTGTCATGGATAAAATCTGGGGGCTGTAAGCCTGGACTAGAATCCAAAGTGAAAGATCCCTTCTCTTTCTTTTCTTTCTTTTTGATATTCCTTTTTCTAACTTACGTCTGTTCAGACATCACCTTGTCTCATTCCTTCTTTCTTTCTAACTATTGAGCTGCCAAGAATGTAAGAGATCCCTTTGAGTTAAAATCTATGATTATGTATTATTTATTCATTAGATTTCTTTCTCACCTTTCTTCCAAGAGTACAAGGTCTTTTAAAATACCAAGAGTTGTATGAAATTAAGGGCTTCAAGTTTCCTATCCCTAGTTAAGCAGTTCAAATGTCCAGAATGGGATCATTACTTTTGAACAAAAAATAAATTCCATATGATTCCAAATTCAACATTTCCATTTGCCCTAAACTTCCACTGTAAAGGAAAAGGAACACTAGCTTCAGCATAAGAGAGTAGCTGCAGTGAAACTGATCTTTCGAATTGGTCAGAAAAGTCAATGTCTTCCTAATTTTGGGGAGAATGAATGAATGAATAAATAAACTTTAAGGTCTTGATTTCATCACCATAAAACTCTAAAAATTGAGTTAAGATATTAATAGATAACCCTAATGTTATTTCCTGTCTTAAAAGTTATTTTCTTGATGCCATAGTAGCTTAAACAGTGATATCTATCATATTCTGCATTTCATTTATACAGAGGACCATTTTATTATAAATATTTCATTTAGCAATACAATTTAACAATACAAACTTCTTCTGAGTGCTTAGTTATAGTTTTCCCAAGAGCTATCAATAGATACCAATAGAGCTACCAATTGTTGTCATTTCTGTTGTTCTTTATTCAGATTATCTCCTTTCCCTTTCTTTCCTTCTACTCTATCCAGCAGTCATCTAGATAAAGAAGAGTATCTCTTCTCTTTTAATCCCTTTCTCTCCCAAATTCTAAGCATTCTCTCTGCCTTCCTTACAAAGAAATATCCAGATAACTCATTACTGGTAGTAAATAGAATTAGTAGACTGTAAGTAACTTGCTTTTATTGTTTCAGCACAGTATTAAAGGAGCAGTATTAAAGGAGTAAAACTTGCAGAAAAGTTTTGGTGAGTTCTATGCCTTTCTACACAAGAAGGAAATAAACAGGTTGACTCTATTTGATAGCCCTGCTCTATTTGTCGTCTCACTAAAGTATAAAATATCATCTGGAAAGCTGAAAGAACAATAGCAGCCATTGCTCTTTATCTTCAGCACCCAAAGGGGGTTAAATAATATTCAGAATTCAATCCATGCCTGACTTCTTTGTACAACGTCTATGCCTACTCCTGGGTGCCAGCAAAAGGAAGAAGAAAGAAAGAGCAAAAGCAACAGCTTTAAAATATGTTGGGTATTTTTGTGATTGCACAGACCAAGAGGAAAAAGGGTAAAACATATTATAGGGCTACTTTTAAATATGAGCTGTTGCCCTTTGACTTAGGTATTTGATAAAGATGGAAGGCATCAAAAGTCAAACTCAACTAGGAGTCTTTCTTAACTTCTCTCACCTACACTGCAATTTCAGAGAGATTAAAGAGATTAAAGTTGCCCCAGCTCTCCAACATAGGGGCCTTAATTCAATCTGCATTTATTCTATGATTAAAAAATAAAATATTGTAGATGATTTAAAGGAAGTTTTCAAAGCATTGCCTTCTCACCTAAAGTCTAAGGGATAAGAGGAAGAGATTACGATGACACCTCTCTGGCCCATCAGCCAGGTGATTTGATGTTTTGAGACCTGATCTATGGCATGTGCTCATCACCTCCTTCCTTAGAACATTAATAAAACCTAAGAGTCCAATTTACTCAAATGAAATCTTTTTGATGATGCACTCAGGTAGGTTAATATTACCTCCACCTTGCCTGTGCTGAAGTTAAAGCTAAGGTTCTTCCACTTGTCTTCCATGTTGCCTTGGATTTGCCTTTTAACCTCCTCTACTTCTTATCATCAGCCAGCCTCACATTGCTGTAGTATAGCTAAGAGAAATCCAGACATTGCAGGGTTTCATAGTAAAATATTTCCCATGCTGGCAAATGGAGTATTTGGGGTGTTTATATCCAATAACAGCATTGAAGCAGCAAGAGGATATGGCTCTCGCTGCTCTAGGGCCCTTGTTGGAAGTATTTCCCCAGAATGTCTGAGAGCTTCTGTTCAGTGTAAGCTGAGGAAAATACTTTGCTTTAAAGTGATACAAGCCTGGCAAGCACAGCTGCACAAATTTCTACTAGCCTACACCCTTGCTGCTGCTGGAAGAATTGTTCAGGAATCTTGTAGCTATGCACTACGTGGATCGGTTCTAGAGGCTTGGGCGTATGGGTAAACAAGCCCGCCTTGTATTGTGTCACCTATCCTAAGGAAATTTCCCATGTGTCAATGAAACTTAGAAAAACAAAAGCCCATTGATGCAAATGGGAGCTATATTGCAACATGTTATTATCTGCAGAATGAGGAGTGGTGACAGCCTGAGAATACAAGCATGAAAGGGAAATAAGCTGGAGAAAGAAAGAGAAAAGGAAAAGGTAGAGGAAAATGAATGGAGTATGTAGCTGAGCTTGCATGACATACTGATCAACAAACTCTCCAATCACATTGCAGTGGTGGGCAAGTCCTTCCCTTATGATTAATTTATGGTTCAGGATATTATGAGAATCCAGAAAACAGAAATGAATTGAGCATAGCATACATACTGTAGGGCTACAATGCAAACACAGCCTGCAAGTATGATTGAACCAGTGAGTGGGGATGAGAATGGTGATGTGAATTAACAAAAGGGAATAAATAAATTGAATCCATGACTGATGAATGGAAGGCATTGTATCAAAGAAAAAACTGTGGGGCAATTCTAGGCAATCTCTTTGAGCTACTGCCCCAACCAATATCCATTACCAAATTTCCCATTCCTGGGATGCAGAATTGTACAGGTTCTGAGGAGGTTATAATGGATTTCAGGATATAGGTGGTCCTCGAGTTATGATCCCAACTGAGCAAATTTCTGTTGCTAAGTGAGACATTTGTAAAGTGAGTTTTGCCCATTTTATGACCTGCCTTGCCACATTTGTTAAGTGAATCACTGCAATTGTTAAGTTGGTTGTTAAGTGAATGTGGCTTCCCCGTTGACTTTGCTTGTCAGAAGGTCACAAAAGGCGATCACATGTCCTCTAGGACACTGCAACCGTCATGAATATGAGTCAGTTGCCAAGCGTCTGAATTTTGATCATGTGACCATGAGGATGCTCCAATGGTTGTAAGTGTGAAAAATGGTAATAAGTCATTTTTTTAACTGCTGTTGTAACTTTGAATGGTTACTAAATGAACTGTTGTAAATCAAGGACTACCTGAACACAATATCCCATGCTTGCTTTTTAAACTCAGAATCAACATTTATCCTGAGATTTTGAGTTAGGGGAGGATGTAATTCAAAATAAATACATAAATGCTTTTAAAAGAATTAACTGCAATAATTGCTTCTTCTCTTAGCATTGGGCTGCTACATTACCACCATACGCATCATCGACGCCAAATGATTTCTGTGGGCAAACCAAATGGCAGCTTTGGCAAGCTTCAAATCTCCCAGGAATTTCCTTAAGACCTAACCATTAAAAAAAAATCAATATTTTATGAAACAAGTGCTGTAAGACAGACTATTATTTCAGCTTCTGGAGAAGAAGCACCATTTTCAGTTCCTACTAACCTGAGTCAGATTTGAACTAACAGACTCTTACAATGATGTAAGAATTCCCCTGAGATCTTTGGTGGCAGCTTTTATTATTATTTTAACCAGTTAGTTATTGCACATCTAAGGCCTTCCTTTCCCTGTCACTTTACATCGAAAAGTTGACATGTGGTTGAACTGATATCCTTTCCCCACTTCCTGTCTTGCAACTAAATGTCCAGTAGCATTGCATAAAGGAACCCAACGGAAAAGGTCAAGCAGAGTTTCGTGTCTGAGGTCTAGGATTACATCAAAGTCTTCAACGTTCATCTGTCCATAACATCAACCAAATGCTTCCTGGTTTCAGCTTGACTCAAAGAAAGAGCAACGTTTAATTTTCTCTGCCCTCTGCTCTTACCTCTAGTTTTCAACCTCCAACGTTTCATGTTCTTTCCTAACTCTTATATTCCTCTCCCTGTGCTGAGGGCCCTTTGAATCTGTTCTGATTCTTTTTGCCACAGCTCAAAAAACCTTCCATGCCTTCAAACAAAAAAGTAGAGGGAATACAGCACGGCTGGCCATAGAACTAACAAATATCTTAAGTCTGAAGCCTGTTACTCATTTCAGAGATTCTGGAATTCTGTGATTGGAAAACCCAAGCCTTCAACTGGAATTTGTAAATTGGCATTCATTGTCCTAATTTGCAAGCTGTATACATCTGGAATGCATTGGAGAGTGTATATAGTGTGCATGTGCCTATATTTTGAAAGTTTTTGTCCATCAGCTGGAATAATCTTGCACATATGGAAATCTTTTTTTTTTTGCACATTTATAACTGCTTTATTGTCTTTAACCCACCATGATCTCTAAAGATTCTGGGTAGCATACAGTAACAGAAAAAAC
This sequence comes from Protobothrops mucrosquamatus, assembly GCF_001527695.2. Lineage (NCBI taxonomy): Eukaryota > Metazoa > Chordata > Lepidosauria > Squamata > Viperidae > Protobothrops > Protobothrops mucrosquamatus. The sequence goes on from NW_015386467.1 coordinate 432,225, forward strand.
CAAATAAAAAACATAAACATAAACTCCAGAAAAATGCCTAAATGGATCATTTGGAGCCAGATGCTCAATTCATAAAGCAAATTTATTGAACCAAGGTATTTTGCTGTTCTGCTCCATCCAAAGCTTAAAACCATGCTTATTTCTTCCTGTCCAGCTTCCTCCCTATATATTCAATATATAAACTGAATAAATAAGGAAAGAGTATATATATAAAACTGTGTCTCATTCCTATATTAACTTAAAGCCAGTTTTTTTTTCACCAAGTTTTGTTTGGACTATGGCTTCCTCTCTCTGCATGAGGACAATGAGATCTTCTACAATTCCCATTTTTCCTAAGGACATGCCACAACTGGACATGATTGATACAATCAAATACTTTGTATAATCAATGAAACACATATTGACTTGTTCATGGTATTCTTTGGCTTTTTCATTTTTTCAGCATACATCAGCAATAATGTTTCTTGTTACTCAGCTTTTCTAAACATCTGGCATTTTCTTTTCCAAATACGACTATAATCTGCATTGGATTATCCTAAACTTTATTTTGTTAGTGTATGAAATCAAAGTTATTATATGATAGTTTGCACACTCTAGTTTGCACACTCTAATAAATCTCTTTCTGTGGTATTGGTTTGGAGACTTCCATTTTCCAACCTGTTGATCACTTGTCATTCTCCAGATTTGTGTCTGCATAGTTTGGATAGAATCTGAGTATTCTTTTGTTGCTTGCCATATTTCCCACCAATTCTTACAGCCTTTTGACTTGATAATTATCAGGGAGCTGTTCTCACTTCATCTTCTAGTATTAGAGGCTCTTATAAATATGTCTTCTAAGGAATCTTGAATGTTTACATCCATACCTACAGAATTTCAGTATACTCCATCTATTTTTAAGAATAAGAATAAGAATGACAACATCAAGCATACTGAAGTCAAGAAAAAGATGAAGAGGTGAATACATCAAGAGAGTGAAAAAGATCTTAAAGTCCAAACTCAATGGAGGAAATACCCTAAAGGCAATCAACACCTGGGCAATTCCAGTCATTAGATACACAGCTGGAATAGTGGACTGGACTCAAGCAGAACTAAAAGCAATGGATAGGAAGACCAGAAAAATAATGACAATGAATCATGCCCTTCATCCATGCAGTGACATTGACAGACTCTATCTACCAAGGCAAATAGGTGGGCGTGGAATGTTGCAAGTACATCAGATAGTTGAAGAAGAAGAAATGGCTTTGGAAGAACATCTGAAGGACAATGATGAAGATGCACTGAAGTTAGTATATCAAGAAGTCTTACTGACTACTGGAGAGACCAAACTGGCCTACAAGAAAGATCAAATGAAGAACAGAATGGAGGCATGGGAAGACAAACACTGCAATCTTTGTTTGACCTTTTTGGATTCAGTTAATCTCTAATCACTGGCATCTATTACCAAAGCAATTCAAGGGTGGAAACTTCTTCTGGATTCAGATATCTTAATTTGTTTTTCCATACCTGTTCTTCCATTTCTTTATTGCTTTTTGTTTCTTCTAACAGCTCTCTGAAATTCTTTGTTAAATTACTTCCTGAGATCTTTGTTTTTCTTGGCTTTGGCTTTTTTTCCTTTCTTAACAATTTCTGCCATTTGTTCTGTATCCAGTTTGCTTTTTTCTGTTTCTTTGTTTTTAACAGTCTGTTCCACATTCATCATTAGTAACTTATTCCACAGTTCCTCTTATTCTTATTAGTGAGATTCAGAATTTCAAAATCATCTCTGATGTTTTCCTTGAAAATGGTTGGTATATTGTCAAGCCTGGAAACTAGTTGGTTTGGTTATTAGCTTGATTTGGAACTTGCACATAAGCAGTTCATGATCACAATCCACAGTCAGCTCCTAACCATGTATTTGCTGTTATGATTGAGTTGTTTTGCCTACTTGTACCAATAATATAGCCTATTTTATTTTATCTCCATCTGATGATGTCCACATATGTAGAGAACCTGTTGGTTGCTTGAAAACTGTGTAAGCAATTAGGTAATCATTGAATTGGCATATACTGATAAATCGCTCTCTTGTTTCATTTTGGTTTCTTAGACCATAAATCCAAATAGTTTTTCTCAATATTTTCAACTTTGGCATTCCAGTCTTCAACCACAAGAAGCACATCTTGCTTGCATGTTCTGTAAATTTCAAATTCAACTTGACCAATTTCTTTTGCATCAGTAGTTAGAGCACAAACATGGATAATCATCCTATTTATACATATACATATACATAGTTTTTATTAAAATTTTAACAAAGTTAAAACTGCAACAGAAAATAAAAAAGAGAATAAAAAAATGGTAAATAGTGAGAAAAAAGGAAGGATTATAAAGGATTATAAAGAAATAGCTTTTAATCTTGACAGTGGTTATAAATATATTTATATTTTACTTTATCTGTCTCAGATTATTTCATAATTTCCTTCTTTCCAAGAGTTACCTTTTATAATCTGCAGATAAATCACAAATTTGTTTTTCTCTTTTTTTCACACAAAAAGTCCCTAAGGGGTATCCAGTCATTAATAAATGTAGTTGTTAATCTTTCTTCAATCAATCAAGTTAATGTTGCCATCTCTGCTAGCCTGTCATCTTCATCAACCTTTCCTCCATTATGGGTATTTCAGAGTCCTTCCATTTTTGTGCATATACAGATAGTCCTTGCTTAACAGTAATTAGGACTGAAAGCAGTTTCAGCAGTTGTAAAGCATGACACCATTGATGCCTGTAGTCCAGGTGCCATAATTAAGCAAGAATTATGGGTTGATAAGCGAGGATTTCATGTGAATGTAACTTGAAACTTCCTGGCAGCTTTCCACATACAAAGTCAATGGAAAAGAAGGGGGCAAGAAGTCATAAGTCCTGGGAAGCTCAGAAGCTGCCAGGTGGATGGGTGAATATTATTGAATGAGGCAACACAGGGGTGTTGTGGAAGGTGTGTACAGACTGGGAAAAGGTGATGTGGCATGTGGAGAATTCATCGCATCCATTTTACAACTTTATCAAACTGAAAAGAGCCTATCTGTCTGTTGTCCATCAGAGACTGAATAAAATTTATCTTTTGCTCACACCCTTCGAACAATCAATATGAAACTTCTGAAAGCATTCTGGGAAGGCCATAATCTTTGCCTGGTTATAAGTTATCTCAGATTCAGTCTGTTGCATTAGTCCTATATGTGAAATGTCTGCTACATTAGTCCTGTAGTCCTATAGGTTACACTCATTATATAAAAATGTGAATGGGGAAAACAGGATTGTAATGTGAACACATTTCTGAATTCCATTACCACCCATAGAACAAACTTTCTTTAAATAAAAAAACTACTTCAGGAATGAAAAATATTTCATCCCCCTCCCTCGCCAACACCTTATATAAGCACACATGCACATAGCCATGTGAACTCTGTGAGGTGGGGGTGGGGTGTTTACAGGAACATTTAAAGGAAAAGTACATTAAAACAAAATTTCTTTCCCCCATGTTCAGCCTGAAGTGGCTTAGACCATTCTGGTCCTCTTTCTGTTCATGACTCAAAATTTTGCTTTCTGAAGCAAAGCTGATGTTGACATCCATACACTTCCCAAACACCCCATTATTCCACACAGAGAAGCTGACCGGACTGAGAATTAATGCTCACTTCTATCCTGGCAGTGGAGAAAACTGAGGCACCAGACCAGATTAGGAGTATAAAACTTGCCAAGCCTGTCTCTTTCAATTGCACCTCCTTTTTCGGTGTGCATTCCCCCAAAATTCTTGAAGTAGCCATCTAACTGTGAATGATATGTATGTAAATCAGACTGTGGGTTAGAGGGGGACTTCTCAGACAATTTCTAAATGTTATGGCTCTGTATGAGAGAGGCTTTATAAACTAGCTCAGAGTCTCAGAGTTTTTGTCTTTCCTGGTTTCTTCACTCCCCTACCCCCCATTTGACCACAAGGCTTCAGAGCTTTGAAATCTGAGATCTCCCAGCTGCCCTGCCTTCCGTTTCTGGTGTCTGGATCACCACAGGGGAGAGAAGCCTGCTTACTATTACTGGTGAGAACAGCGGCTGTGCTCTCAGCTTACCTACAGCCAGGCCCATAAGTCAGAGTTTACAGACACCTCAGAGCTCAAGGGCCTAAGGGAAAATGGTTGCTTAGCAGAATTTTACCAATGGAACCATCAAATCATCTCTGGAATGGTACTCCCTGGGTTAAAGAGCTGTGAATAAAGTAGAAGAAACATGTTATTCAATATTTCAGTTCCTGACTTTGGTTTCCCATTTAATACTGTTCTTTGCTACTCCATGTTTTAGTATACAAGTTCAACACTGTTATTTAACCCTGACATCCACCTTCAGGGAGCAATTAAGCTTCTTAAAACCTTACCAACATTCCACCAGACAGCTTCTCATTAAACAGTTACTTGGATGTTCCTGAGGCCTAAAACATTAAGATTTAAAGGAAACAATTGACCGGGCATATTTTCCACCATTCTTTCCGAAATCACTTGTTTGTTTGGGATGGATAAAGCTAGCACTAAGGTCAAGGAAATATGAGAAAATGGACTGTATAATAGTTCATAAGAAATTTATCAGTAACATAAAAATGCAATGCACAGAAGAAATTCTGCAGCTTAAAGTATAGGATCCCAATTGCAATGTGTGGTATTTCAAACCTACAAAAGGGGGGCCTCAATTCCCAAGATTTCCAAAAGCAAATTCTTTCCCTCCGAAATTGTGGGATTATTATTTTTATTTTTTTTAGGAAGAATGTCTGCTATGCAAAATCTGAGACTTTCTTCTTCAAATCAAAATGTTCTATCTTCTTTATGTTTTGCCTTTACATATCAGCATCTCTGGACTCTAAACAGTGGACTGGATGGTTTTTGCTAAAGTTCATCACAGAAATATTCTAAAAACAAATAACGGCATATAATCAAAGGAGCTTTACAACGGTGGTTTAATTTGTACTAATCTTAGCAAACTTTTAAAATCCTCCTACATTTACTTCTGAATCTTCTCTTACATTGAATCTCCTAAATTTTCTCTTGATGTGACTTAGTGAACTTGCCTCCAACCATTGCACATTTGGCAGAAATTGGGGATAGCGCTCTACACACATAAAGCTATTTGCACATATAACCTTGCACATGATGTTCCCCTTTAATGTTTTTATACACATTTTTACTTTTCGATAGTGTGAATAACAACCCTCGGATTGGGTTCCTAACTGCATATTTAAGCTCTAGATTGCCTGTATAATTCTAGGACCCGTTTTTACTGGCTGAACATGTGGGTATGATACAAGGCAGGAAATGAGAGCCAATGGATATGATCCTATTTCCCTCTCCATCTGTTTAATCCAAAAAGGTGAGAATGTGATGATTATTCTTAAAATGAAATATACTGCATCAGCAAATTGAAATTCGAAACTAAGGGGAAGAAGTGGGAGGAGGGGCTCTTGGAAACATAAGCAAATCTTGAACATGGTTAAATTACCATCTTCTATATAAATGGAAAAATCACAATGACCTTTGCTAGAGGTCTGCTTGCCCTCTGTGTTAGGAAAAAAAAAGAACAGTGCTAAGTAGGCTCTCTTCTTTACCCTCAAGCACCTTCTTTAATTGTCTTTGAGTAAGAGCAAATCTTCCTGCCCCTTTATATCAAGTTTCATTACCTTAATCATGATGTGATATCATGAAATAATATTTACTGCTCTCCAATAATTTATGTAAATAACTTCCCCTTTTGACCCAGCTCTTCAGTATGACAGGTGATTCACGATGGCTTTACAGCATCCCACAACCCACCTACAAGAACTCATTTTGTCCTGTTGGCTAAGTAGAATCAAAAAGCCACATTTATTAGGTGATATAATGACAGGCAAGGGGTGTTTACAATGAAGGGGAGAATATTCACACACATTCTCACATGATTGCTCTACAGTTTGTTGGCATACGATTTAAGGCTGCATCTATCCTTCCATGGTTGCAGCCTTAACCTCCCACATGCCTGTGAAATACTGTGCAGGGGAAGGTCCGATTGTTCAATGACAGAGCATGTGCTTTGCATACAGATGATCCCAGACTATGTCCTGCCACGTCCAGCTGATCGCAAGTAGCAGGTAATCAAAAAAGATATTTCTGTACTTCAGAAATTCAGGAGACCTGCCTGTGAGTCCAAGGTTAGATGAATAATTGGTCTAACTTAATATGCACAGTGCCAGCTTTAGACATATTGCTGGCTAACACAAAATGGTGTACCTTTTATTCTTTGGTCAGAAATCCATAGGACTGACAGATGAATCTCTTTTCAATATGGCTTGTGGGAAATCCTCCATCACACCTAAGGGCAGCAGACTCACTTAGAAGATGGAGGACAAATCTTAGCTACTTTTTAATAAAGGAAAATGGCAAAAAGGGTCACAAGGAATGGATGGCAATCTATGACTGCCACCCAAGAATTGCTATGAATTGAGACAGCTGATTTATTGTTTAATGGTAGAACCATCCCTGAGCATAAGAGACCTTTATTTCAGAACGATGGTTTCTTGGATGGCCGTGAAATATGATGCTTTCCTTCTCTTCCTCTTATTAGTAATGCAAAAAGAATTAGCTATCTTACTACAACCAAGACTGACTACCAAATTCTTCCAAAGCTGTCTGTTAGACATGTCCATCACTAGAGTTTCCTGAAGAGATGTTCATAATAGACAGTCCTCTAGTTTCGCAAACTGTCCAAATCTGAGTTAAAGAGTTCTTTGAATGACCCAAAAGTCAGCTAACATCTGTGTACCAGACTGAGTCTTCTTGTCATTAACTTGCTCGTTCTAGTGATCTTATTATATTTCCAATCAAATTATTTCTAAATTCTGAACTAAATATAGCTGTCTAAATCTAAATCTGCCCAGACATTGGAAGCTCAGGATTCTTAATATTTCCTGTCTGTATCTTAATTATTCTCCTCTTCATTCAGATTATTCTTGATATAAGAATGTTACCTAAGAGAAACCAGAATTCTTGTTCAAAATATTTTTTTTCTGACCAATCCAATGGCATTACAGTTAAATTTAAATCTGTAGTCACTGCTTAATCACTATGTGTGGAGTTAGTTTAATCCTTAGAGTTGGCCTCTAGGTGAGCCAGCTCTGCTTCAATCTGCAGTTTCTGCTTCAGTTTGAATTCAGAGATGTTCGCTTGTTTCTTAATATGCTTCAGGAGGATTTTCCTTTCATACTAAGAATACTTGACAGAGAGCAAAAAATATCATTACATCATTCTGGTTTTTTCCCTTTGGCAATGTTAGGATATAAAGTTTCTCTTTCATTGGGCAATCCATTCTTCTTTATGTGATTCATCAACAGCAATCATGCCAACGTCTAAGGTATCTTGAGAGAAAGATGCAGTCTTCTTTTCTCCTCATGATCCCACCCATTCCTCTTTTTTGACCTGTTGTAAGAAAAAGAAAACAGAATAACTGAAGGTAATGGATGATAATCCAGGCCAAACCCACCCCTGTAATCTAGTAATATATATTCACACAATTAGTAATAATAATAATAATAATAATAATAATAATAATAATAATAATAATAACAACAACAACAACAACAACAATAATAATAATAATAATAATAATAATAATAATAATAATAATAATAATAATAATAATGTTGGAAGGGACCTTGGAGGTCATCAAGTCCAACCCCCTGCTCAGGCAGGAAACCCTATACCATTTCAGACAAATGGTTGTCCAGTCTCTTCTTAAAAACTTCCAGTGTTGGAGCATTCACTGCTTCTGGAGGCAGGTTGTTCCACTGGTTCATTGTTCTAACTGTCAGGAAGTTTCTCCTTAGTTCTAGGTTGCTTCTCTCCTTGATTAGTTTCCATCCATTGCTTTTTGTCCTGCCTTCAGATGCTTTGGAGAATAGTTTGACTCCCTCTTCTTTGTGGCATCCCCTGAGATATTGGAACACTGCTATCATGTCCCCTCTCATCCTTCTCTTTGTTAAACTAGACATACCCAATTCCAGCAACCATTCCTTATTTGTTTTAGCCTCCAGTCCCCTAATCATCTTTGTTGCTCTTCTCTGTACTCTTTCTAGAGTCTCAACATATTTTTACAATGTGTTCTAAAGATGAACGGTAAGTGGTGAACCTTTCTTCTATGCAAATCATAGTTATGTTCTGTTAGTATTCTGATTAAAGCAGCACGGTGCTTCAAAATCTGTTTGAAAATCTGAAAACCAGAGAAATGGGGCAGCTTATAGAAGTAGAAAAGGTACAGAACATAAAAAAAGTATCTGGATGATGAGTAACATTATGCTAAGGTTGCCTACAAAAACTTGCAATTTGTTACCTAGTCCTTCCTTGAACTAATATGGCATTGACTATGCTGAACCTATGAATAGCAAAAACCTGCAGGATCCCCAAATCATTCATATTTCATGAGATGCCATCATGTTTAATTTTTTGTGTTTGAATTCCAAAATCTGGCAAGATTTCACTGATATCTCATAGAATTTTGGCACTCTATAGAAGATTTGCAAGAATTCCCTTAGTTAAATTCTTACAAAATTTAGATGTTTCTTAGCTTTGTGGGCACTTAGAAAACACGTGGAGCAGTTGCTTGCATTTTGCTGTGACTAGTTTAATTTAATCTAGCAAGCTTAAAGATTATTTTTATCTTGCAAGTTTTTTTTTCAAAACTTATCCTACATATGAGATTCATAAGAATAAAAATAAATTGAAAACAAACCAGTGGAGACTGGTCAGCCAATGTGTTTTCCTAACTCATAAGAATCTGACATCCATCATTTGACAGTTTGGAGCCATAACAGCTGCAGAAATATACTGGAATATATACAGTATTGACAATTTCTGCCTAAAATGTCAGAAACTAGACTGAATGGTTGGATACAATTTCCAGCACTTTAGGACAAGGGTTTATTGTTCTACATACTGTAATCCTTTGCTCCTCCTCATGATTAGCAATATTGGAATATATTATGAAAATTATGACTTTTGTTCTAAAAAGTTATGCAAATTTTGAAATAATGCAAACAATTCTAACATTGCCACATATTTTTAAAAAAATATGATGTAGCTTCAGTGATACTCCACAGAATAAATAGGTTTCTTATGCAAGATGCAGAATTTAGCTTGTCTTGGCACAGAATACAGACAAATTGGTATAGAACTGTGATTATTGGATAGGGAAATGTCAATCAAAACAGGTAATAAGGGCTATCAGTTTATATTTGGGAAGGCAGAGAGCTGGAGAAGAGCCCTTTCCTAGGAAAGCCTTCCTCTATCATGGAGACAGGGTTAGAAATGCATTTAGAGGCCGGCTGTCTGACATTTCATGTGAAATAAATCAATACTGTAGTTTCCCTTATTCTGTTCTTTGTTGTTGTTTGTACTTTGTTATTTTTTTTCTATTCCTTTCTGTAAAACTTACTAAAAAATAAATAAGAACTTTAAAAAGAAAAATTAGGTTAGATATTGATTGGTTATAAATATATTATAGAATCAACCTGAACCTGTTTATAAACCATTTAAAGTTATTTAATGAAAGCTAATTCACATCTTCCTTTCAATATTAACCAACCAGTTGGGCTATCCTATATCTTACCCTCATTCACCTAGTCACTTTTCCTCAGAAACATAAAAAATAAATGAATAAAAATAAAAAAAAACAGTTTCTAAACTAGAAAAGGATTTCATTGTGGCAGTAAAACAAATAGATCCTGAAGAGAGCTCTCAGAATTAAGGGATTTCACTCAACTTTAGAAAACCAAGCAATAGTAAGGAAGGAAGTTATGCAACAAGAATAAACAGAGAGCTGCTAAATAGCTCTTGGTATTAGATGATCGATAAACAACCATCAAGTGTACATCACATCGAGAAAATTCCTAGCAAGACTGAAAAATGTGAAGAATAGAAGATACAATACTGAAATTTTGACAGGAGTTTGCATAGCAAAGAAACTTATTGCTGTATGTACCTTTTGTTATTTCACCAAATTGAGTGGCAAAGGAGTTTGATGGTGACTGACAAAGGCATATTGCACACTGGCTACTGCCCAATAGTAGAAATGATGTTTTTGTAACCTGTCAAGCAAAAAATAGTGAGACTCAGAAAGTGTATTTGAGTCAAATTGCTTCCCAGCACTACTTGGTTGTTTTTTTCTCGCTACTCATCTTCAGCATCTTGCCTTCAGTGGCAATGACTACCTAATTACAGGCAGAAGCTTAATGTAAAATGCAGCAATGTCCTAGTGCCATTTTGTCCTTGGGAAAAAAATATTTAAGCACAAGATGCACCCACTGGGTGTGAAGAGCAAACTAGAATCAGATAAATGCAACTGCTATAGTGGAGATCTTCCTGAATGAGAGATCCTCTGTTCAAAGTAACTATGTCTTTTCTCTAACCTGAATCAGTTTTGTTCAATTAATAAGAGAAAGAAGAAAAGTTCCCATTCTTAACTGTGTAATTCTATCTCCATTCACACAATAGCAAATCCTATTGTGGTCACACAGCAATGCTTACTCCCAGTTAAATAAGTTACACACTAAAAGTCACTTCCTCTTTGAGGAGGACTGTTATAGCAACATTTACCAAGGTAGTTGCTGGAGTATGGGATCAAATCTCCATCATTCACATAAGTGGCAGAAATCAGTTTTTGAATTATCTCTATGCAAACTTTTTTATATAGAGATTGGTTGAAGGATATCCACAGCTCATTTGTGGACTGGACATAGCTCAGTTATGGGTAAATGTCATAACATCAGAACCTCTTAGTTTGTTATTATAGGTCAGGCTTTGTGGCTTCCAGAACACAGAAATCACTTGTAATAAACCCTTATCTTGTGTGATTTCAAAATTGCATATCAGCATTTCTCTGTCATTTCTCTTTTAAGTTCCCAAGGTTGATTTGTCTGTGTGAGAGGGTTTAATTTCAGTGCTACCTGAACAACCAGGATGTGAAAATACAAACTTGTTGAGAATCCCAGGAGCCTCAGGGGTTTCTACCTCCTACACAGATAATTATCCCTAGATAAGGTGTTTGGGATCCAAGCTTCCCTGTGGCTAGCAGAGACTTGAAGAAGATCAACTGGCAGCAGTGTTAACACATCAAACAGAAAAAGAAAGCAAGGTGTGGCTAAAATAGCCTGCTCTCTATCTCATGAGCTAGAAAAGAACAGACAGAGTGTCATGGGCCAGCTCCTTGATGTTTCCTGTCTCATCCAGATGGATTCCAAAATGACTACAAGGAAGCACATTTGCAAACTTTTAACATATAGTGACTTAATATTAAGGATAATTGCAGAAAACTAAAGCAGCAGATTTAGGACTCCAGTCCCTCTTCCTAAGTCAAATACAACTGATCAAAAGTTCATTTATATTTTGCTTTCAGTCCTTGCCCAAGGCTGTAAAAACACTGGAGTTTTCCCACAAACTCAACAGGCCAAATTATGTTGCTACTTCCATTCTTGGAAACCTATTTTTTTTCCTTTCAACCACAAGCTTTATGGTAACAAAAGGGTAGTACTAGAGATCTACTTAAGTAATAATAACATTTTAAAGCTATATTTAAGCCTATTTCTTAAAAATTGCAATCTATGGAGCAAAGATTATTTGAGCACCATGGGCTGCTGAAGTCCAAATAAGTTTTTGACCATCTGATACTCTAATGAATACAGGCAGAGCTACCAGCCAGTCCATTCCTACAAGTATTATTTTCAGCACATTTCAATCCAAATTATTTTCAAACTATTTTTTTTTAAAAAGCAGTGATGGCTGAAGATATGTATAAACATACCTAAGCCACACCAGGTGGTACCACATCAATTTGGCCAATCTACTTTGGCCTTCCTAATAAGAAGGAAGGACTCACTGGAGAAGAGCTTGATGCTGGGAAAGATTGAAGGCAATAGAAGAAAGGAGATGACAGATAATGAGGTGGCTGGATGGAGTCAATGAAGCAGTAGGAGTGAGCTTAAATGGACTCCAGAAGATGGTAGAAGACAGGAAGACCTGGAGGAACGTTGTCCATGGGGTCGCAATGGGTCGGACACGACTTCGCAACTAACAACAACAACTTTGGAGGGGGGGTAAATTACTCTTACTATATTCCTTTTCATCACTTGCACTCCTGCTGTTGGGGGAGGGGGCATAAAAGGCATTGCAGATGCACTTCAACTATCCCAAATTCGCATTTACCTGTCCAGCAACTGGAGAGGGGAGACAACCATAAATTAACTTTGATCATGGTTTAGGTTAATAAGCCAATGAATTATGTATAAATAGGCTCTCTTTAATTATTATTTAACCCTGTAAAAGTTTTAGGTTTACACTTTACACTAATTGCAAGTTGATAAAAAGAGAGAGACTCTATAGCAGGTTAGGATCTATGGTTAAAGCAGTGTATTAATTTTAGTGGTTTCCTGATAATGCAGACTCAATCCATCTAGTTACAGCTGTTTATTTCTCCCTTTGTACCAAGCATCATACCCTATTCCTTTTGCCATGCATTAAAATGCAGGAGGTTGCAATGCTTCTTCAGATCTTTCCACTCCAGTCTTGCTATCAATTTACAACACTCATAAATCAAGAGAGCCTTCCTTCCATAACATTTTATGAAACTGCAGAGGAAAAGTTAGGAACTTGCCATCCAAACAGCTTTGTGGACTGGATAACAAATGCACACTCTAATGTTGCCTCATTTTGTCAACGCTACTTGACTTCTTAATGAGATCTTTAAGATCCCAGGCTAACGAAATATATTAACTGTCATCGTTGGTATTTATTTTTGCAACAGGAAACAATGGTACTCTATTAGAGCCAGCACTGAGTAGCAGACGGGTCAGAGTCTGCCTCTTAATTGAAAAAACATACTGGCTAGCTGGACACATAATTCCTCCACTCCAGCAAATTCTGTTGCCAGCCTTTTCAACGTATCATTGCCAAGGGCAGAACCCACCATTGACTTGTGCCTGTGAAAGACTAATAAGGAAACAAATTTTTCAATCTGCTAATTTAGGGCTGCTGATGAATTGGTAGATCAATCAACTAAAGATTGCACTGATAAACTGATAAGGACCAATTTCCTGCGCTCCAGCAGTCTCTGTTTACCAGAAGAGTGTCTGATATATTTCATGGTCAATTGCAGCTTATATTTTTCTTTTGTTTTTGCCAGTTAAACTTTACTGAAATGTTCTCAGTATCATTTATGAGAGTTGCTATTATTCTGAATTCAAGGCAGGTCTCTGGCAGTTAAGGCTCTGAATGCCATATTTTCTTAACACACACACAGGCCCAGAGGATGGGTGAGAGGCTTTTGGAGGAGTTGGTGGCAGCGGCAGCGTTCTCCAGGGGCGAAAAGGAGTGAGGCCTCTTTAAGGAAAAGGTGAAGAGACAAGATCAGAAAAAGAAAAGGAGGCGAGGTTGTCGTGCTAATTTGAGGGCTAATCTACATGGAGCTCCTTTTCCATCTGTCCTGTTTGCCATCGTTCGCTCCCTAGAGACTAAAATGGAAGATCTGTAACTTGAGCTGGCTACGAACAAGGAGTGTATATCGGAGGTGGTGACCCTTTGAGAACTGTATACAACGAAATTTCATTTTGATGTATGCCGATTGGTGTACTTTCAAAGTGACAATAAAGTTGCTGTTGTTGTTGTTGTTGTTATTATTATTATTATTATTATTATTATTATGTAAATGCCATGTCCTTTACAATGCAGCATTTTGCATGCTAGTAAGTCTCATTTTGAGCTGTTCTGAATAACAGGTTTGTAAGACAATTATTGCACTAATGTCATCAGGGGAATAAACAGACTCCAGGCTTTTAAGTGGATGAAAGACAGAGTTTTACTGTAAACAAACATAGTACAATGACAGAAAGGTAACAGAATTTTTCCCAGTTTGATGGTTTACAAAAATGGTGGGATTGCAGGTCCCATAATTCACTATTAGCAGACTAGGAGTTTTGAAATTGAAAGACAACTAGAAAACTAGGGGAGGGGTGGGGTGAATACCTAGAATGACTCTATGCATCCAAACTGCCATTGGTGCCTTCAGCACTAGGAAGATATATGAAAACTTTCCTTCTTCCAATTGAACATTCCATAATGAACACTGGAGAGAGGATTGGCTCCTTTATATGACGTTAAGTGTTTTAAAGGATGCTGCTAATATCTCATTTACAAAAGGAAAGGACAACTAACACTTGGATCTTAATATGGCCCCAGAGCATTTTTCTTAGAGGGACCTCACTAACCACAATGGTTGAAGCACAATTTAAATATTAATGAGGACTGAGATACTGTAGAAAGGACCTACTGTAGATAGGTCCTTCATGTATCTGTTGAAACTGGTAGGCCATTCTGGCCATGACCTTTACCTTCTATTCAGGCAGGAACCATGAGTTCAGAAGGCCTACAAACCATGGATCTTCTCCTTCACTGGTAGTGCCTGCCTATCAAGAATTGTCATTGGTGGCAATGGAGAACTTCAATGTACAGAAAGCAACTCCACTTACTAAGGTGCAGCCTGTTTTTCTCATGCCAGAACTTTACAGTCTCCGGCCTGGGAGAAAAAATCCAAAGAACCTTTAAAATATACCTTGGTACCGAGTTAATGCATTAAGAAAAAAAAGGGGAGAAATTCAAGATTTCTCCAAAGCTCATAGAAAATCTTGGTTCTGTCCACATGTATGACATAGATTCTTTCTCTTTGCCTTTTCTCCATCTTTTATGGTCCCCATTTTCCCGAAAAATGTTAAATGTTGGCCCCTCAGCCATCAAAAGAATGTCTGCTCTATCAAATCAAACAGATTCCTGACAAACCTAGGAGACAACTTTGTCTCCCAAAAGGTAGAGAAGGGAACTAGGGGATTAGCCATATTGAACTTAATTCTCACTAACAGGAATGAAATGATAGAAGGTGTTGAAGCCACAGGAACCTTGGGGAGGAGTGATCATGCAATATTGGAATTCAACATTATGCAAGCACAAGCAATAGAACACAGTTAAACTAGAGTCTTGGACTTCAAGAGAGCTAATTTCAATAAATTTAGAGAGAGCTTGGGAAGGATTCCATGGATGAGAATCCTCAAGGGGAAAACAACTCAAGAAGTTTGGGAAATTTTGAAAAGTGAGATAATAAAAGCCCAGTCTAGCACAATACTAACGAAGAAGAAAAATAACAGCTCTCAAAAGAAACCAGCACGGCTGCATAAAGAACTCTCTGATAAATTGAAAGACAAAAAGGACAAGTATAACAAGTGGAAAGAGGGGCACATAACTAAGGCAGAATATCAGCAAATAGCCTGAGCCTGCGAAGGTAAAGTGAGGAAAGCTAAGGCTCAGAATGAACTAAGGCTTGCGACAAAAGTCAAAAATAACAAAAAAAAAGCTTCTTTCAACATGTAAAAAACAAGAAAAAATTTAAGGAAATGGCTGGTCCATTAGTGGGAGAAAGTGGCAAGAAGGTGACAAGCAACAGGGAGAAAGCAGTACTATTTAACTCGTTTTTTGCATCCGTCTTTACACCAACCTATCAACAATAGTACCATAAAAAACAGAATAGAAATGCAAGTTAAGATAGGCAAGAAAATGGTAAGTGAGCACCTGTCCAGGCTAGATGAGTTCAAATCACCAGGACCAGATGGATTACACCCCAAAGTTCTCAAGGAACTGGCAGATGTGATCCCAGAACCATTGAACTATATTTTTCAAAGATCCTGGAGCACTGGGGAACTACCGGAAGACTGGAAAAAAGCTGATGTAGTTCCCATCTTCAAAAAAGGGAAACAAATGGATCCAGGAAATTACAGACCTATCAGCCTGACATCAATACCTGGGAAGATTCTGGAAAAGATAATCAAACAACGAGTCAGCGAACACCTAGAGGCAAACAAAATCACTACTAAAAGCCAACATGGGTTTGTCAAAAACAGATCATGCCAGACAAACCTTATTGCATTCTTTGACCAAGTGACAAAATTAGTGGACCAGATATAATTTACTTGGACTTCAGTAAGGCATTTGACAAAGTAGATCACAACCTACTACTTGATAAGATAGAAAAATGTGGGTTAGACAGCATCACCACCAGATGGCTCCGTAACTGGCTGACCGGCCGTACTCAGCCTGTGGACCTCAATGGAACCACATCTACATGGAAGGAAGTGTGTAGTGGGGTGCTCCAGGGCTCTGTTCTAGGCCCAGTTCTCTTCAACATCTTCATCAATGATTTGGACGAGGGGATAGATGGGGAACTCATCAAATTTGCAGATGATACCAAGCTGGCAGGAATAGCCAACACTCCAGAAGACAGACTTAAGATACAGGAGGATCTGGACAGACATGAACACTGGGCACTATCTAACAAAATGAAATTCAATGGTGAAAAAAGCAAGGTTCTACATTTAGGCAAGAAAACCCAAATGTACAGGTATAGTATAGGTGGTACCTTGTTCAACAGTAGTAACTGTGAGAGGGATCTCGGAGTCCTAGTGGATAATCACTTAAATATGAGTCAGTAGTGTGCTGCAGCTGTCAAAAAAGCCAACCCAGTGCTGGGCTGCATTAACAGAGGGATAAAATCAAGATCACATGAAGTATTAATACTACTTTACAATGCCTTGGTAAGGCCACACTTGGAATACTGCATCCAGTTTTGGTCACCACAATGTAAAAAAGATGCTGAGACTCTAGAAAGAGTACAGAGAAGAGCAACAAAGATGATTAGGGGACTGGAGGCTAAAACATATAAGGAACGGTTGCTGGAATTGGGTATGTCTAGTTTAACAAAGAGAAGGACGAGGGGGGACATGATAGCAGTGTTCCAATATCTCAGGGGCTGCCACAAAGAAGAGGGAGTCAAGCT
>NW_015386467.1:449489-463194 GCF_001527695.2 Protobothrops mucrosquamatus
GCAGGAAACCCTATACCATTTCGGACAAATGGCTGTCCAGTCTCTTCTTAAAAACTTCCAGTGTTGGAGCATTCACCGCTTCTGGAGGCAGGTTGTTCCACTGGTTAATTGTTCTCACTGTCAGGAAGTTTCTCCTTAGTTCTAGATTGCTTCTCTCCTTGATTAGTTTCCACCCGTTGCTTCTTGTCCTGCCTCCAGGACTCCGAGGTCCCTCTCACAGTTACTACTATTGAGCAAGGTACCCCCTATACTATACCTGTGCATTTGGGTTTTCTTGCCTAAATGTAGAACCTTACTTTTTTCACCATTGAATTTCATTTTGTTGGATAGTGCCCAGTGTTCAAGTCTGTCCAGATCCTTCTGTATCTTAAGCCTGTCTTCTGGAGTGTTGGCTATTCCTGCCAGCTTGGTGTCGTCTGCAAATTTGATGAGTTCCCCATCTATCCCCTCATCTAAATCGTTGATGAAGATGTTGAAGAACTCTGGGCCTAGAACAGAGCCCTGGGGCACCCCACTACATACTTCCCTCCATGTAGATGCGGTTCCATTGAGGTCCACACGCTGAGTACGGCCGGTCAGCCAGCTACGGATCCATCTGGTGGTGATGCTGTCTAACCCACATTTTTCTATCTTATCAAGTAGTAGGTTGTGATCTACTTTGTCAAATGCCTTACTGAAGTCCAAGTAAATTATATCTGGTCCACTAATTTTGTCACTTGGTCAAAGAATGCAATAAGATTTTTCTGGCATGATCTGTTTTTGACAAACCCATGTTGGCTGTTAGTAATGACTTTGTTTGCCTTTAGGTGTTCGCTGATTCATTGTTTGGTTATCTTTTCCAGGATCTTCCCAGGTATTGAGGTCAGGCTGATAGGTCTGTAATTTCCTTGGTCCATTTTTTTTTCCTTTTTTGAAGATGGGAACTACATCAGCTTTTTTCCAGTCTTCCGGTAGTTTCCCAGTGCTCCAGGATCTTAAAAAATATAGTTCAATGGTTCTGAGATCACATCTGCCAGTTTCTTGAGAACCTTGGGGTGTAATCCATCTGGTCCTGGTGATTTGAACTTGTCTAGCCTGGACAGGTGCTCACTTACCATTTTCTTACCTGTCTTAACTTGCGTTTCTATTCTGTTTTTTGTGGCACTGTTTTTGGTAGGTTGGTCTGTTTTTTCCCTTTGTGTAAAGACAGATGCAAAAAACGAGTTAATTAGTTCTGCTTTCTCCCTGTTGCTTGTCATTTAATAAATATTAAATATTGTCCATCTTGAATATATAACGGAAGGAGGAAGCTTGAGAGTTCACAAGGTTAATGCTGTATGGAATGAAACTATGGCTGAATCTGGATTTCTGCTACGGATACCACGAAGCCTCCTCCCAGAAGGTAACAAGGAAAACAGGTCGTGAAGAGGATGTGTAGTGTCCCAGAGAATCTTACAGACCCTGCTCAAGCAACGCTTCTGTGCTATGTCCTGGATGGGAGGGAAGAAACTGCCAATGATCTTTTCGGCCATTCTCACCACTCTCTGCACCGCCTTCCTAACTGAAGCAGTGATGCTTCCAAACCAGACTGTGATGCTGTATGACAGGATGCTCTCAATAGTCCCCCTGTAGAAAGTGGTCAGGACAGGGGAAGGAAGATGTGCTTTTCTCATGCGACGCAGAAAATTATTATTATTATTATTATTATTATTATTATTATTATTATTATTATTATTATTATTATTATTGTTGTTGTTGTTGTTGTTGTTGTTGTTGTTGTTGTTGTTGTTAAATATTACAAGATCTACACCTCTTGCTTAGGGGACTCTTTTCATGTCCCTGTTATTTTCCCACCAAAGTGGTACCTATTTATCTATTTGCATTTGCATGCTTTCAAACTGCTGGATGAGCAGGAGCTGGGATAAATTGATGGGAGCTCTTTCTCGGGATTTAAACTGCCAACCTGTCAACCTCTCAATGATCTTCTGACTCAGTGTCCCAACTACATGAGCCAGTGTGGCCGCTTTCTAACTGAAGTGGAGTTAGTTCCAAAAATCGTATTGTTGCTCTACTCTCCCAAATGAAATCCAAGCAAAAACATGAAACTATCCCATGTTGGGTTTAATAATATGAAAAGACAGATATAGGCAGTCCTCGACTTTTGACCACAATTGAGTCTAAAACTTCCATTGCTAAGCAATATGGTTATTGAGTTGCATCCAATTTTGTGAGCTTTTTTGATATGGTTGTTAAGTGAATCACTAGGGTTATTAAGCAAAACACACAATCATAAAACAAATCTAGCTTCCACCATTGACTTTGCTTGTCAAAAGTCCCCTGTGATCCCAGGATTCTGCAATCATCACAAATCCATGCTGGTTATCAAGCACTCAAAACTTTATCACATAATCGCAGGGTCACTGAGATGGTCATGAGGAACAGTCATAAGTCACATTTTCCAGTGTTGTCGTAACTTTGAACAGTCGTTAAATGAATGGTTTTAAGTCAAAGACCTCCTGTTGAGACTATAAAACATAAGCCAAAGACAGAAAGTCAAAATAATTTAAAATCCTCCACAGCTCTGACAAGCTCTTAGGCCAACCTGCTCAATCCAGTGATTGAGCAGCAAATGCAGAACTACTTTCTCAGACACAGACACATATTACTGGATCATAATTTGCCAATTCAATAAATTGGCAGACTGTTGGTTCTTACATATTACTTAGATACACTTCTTGGTTTGAGCTTAGAGTCAGTGGCAAATTCTGCCTGAGCTACAGTTATTAGTATCATTCATAGAATTAATCCATTTAGGGCTCAAATGAAAGAAGTCGGGAGAGAGGGATGTTTGAGGGTAAAGGATACATTATGAAAAATAAGGTTTATTGTAATATATTGAATAAATATGCTCCTATTTCTTAGTCTGATGCATCAGCAAGTATGCTAAAAAGAGGTATATGAGACCCAACGTGTGATCTAAGGTCTCTTCTGCTGAAGAGAAGTTAATTCCAAAGTCTACTGGCATAGGAGTTTCTTATGTCTAAAAAAAACCCCTTCCCAAATATCTGATACCTCGGTTGCTCTTTGCTTGAGGGGCAGTCTTTCCAATTACCTGAGATTTTGTTCAATAAATTGCTGTGTCAAATTACATGGCATGTGCCACCATCAATTTGCCACTGAATGTAGCCAGCCACACAAAATGGCATGTTGTTGTGTTTTTTTTAAAAAAAAATTACCATTATTTTGTTGTGCTGTTGAATGTATTTTAGAAACATTGCCTAGAAATCAGGTTTGCATGCTGCCTGGGGAATTTTGGGAACTGAAATCCACACTTCTTGAAGTTGCTGAGGCTGAGAAACACACAGAGCAAAGTTCACACAACCTGCTAAACCCCAGAAAAAAGAAAATCAAAGTTTAACACTAATCATACTAATTTTGCTAATGTATCTTTTAAGTTGTTACTGGACATTGCACAAGTACTGTGTGAATACTGCCATTGACTGGACTACAAATTGGAATTATACATAGTGCGTGAATCATGTATCCCTATTTGTACATCATAGAAAACTGAAGTAACCAACTAAGACGTTTTCTGTCAAGTCTAAGCATAAAAGAAGATAATGGAAGTAAAAAAGACCAAATTATTCCATTTCTTATCCTTTCATAGTTTTATGTCTTAATTAGATCTTTGAGTCTCCTCGAATGCCAACTATGCCCCAAAACTGATAGAAGATAACTGGTCAAGACAATGTGGAATCTAGCCCAGCTGTCCAAAATGTCAAGTTTTCACAAGAAACAGGAGGAAGTTTGTCCTATGAAAGGCCCCTGGTAAACATCAGGCAAAGGACTGCCTCAATGGTAAAAGGGGGCAAAGTGAGTGACATTTGCTGGATCATAACACTTCATTTCCTTCTTTGTAACATCCCATCTATCTATCAGCCTCTCATTCCACATTGAGTCTAGCCATCCTTTCCAAACAGTTGAGTTGGGCTTACCATTCCCAAATAATCCCATCACACCTAGAGGGCAAAATGTTTGTGAAAGCCAAGGGCTACCTTTAATTAGTCCAGCAGCCTTTCTGATTGGAGTGGTTTGCAAATATTATGAAATAAAATAAAATAGGAAAACGGGTAATAAAAAGACACAAGAGAGAGGAGTTTTGAGAAAGCCAAAGTTCTGAATATCCTCAAGAGTCTCTTTTGCTCCACTTTAAATGAACTCAGAAATGATGACTGCTTGGTCCTTCTAAATGGACTATAGACTTTGCAAGGGAAAAAAAACAGTGCCCTACATTATTATATGCCACATTTATGGATCAATTGCGGGAGGCGGAAATGGGCAACTCGGGAGAGTGGACGCTTGGCTGGCCTTCAGGAAATGCCTGCTTGTATGCTGCAGCTGTAGTGTGAGTACTACAACACTCCACTTACTGAATGGCAACAGCTTTATTAGCAAGCCAATTCAATTAAAGCCAGTGCAACCCAGCAAAGTAGCAGACAGTGCACTCTGCATAAAGAATATGGAATTGTGCCTACATTTCCCGAGTGCCCTCAGCCCTAGCTGTCCTTCCATATGAGAAGAGAAAGGGATGAATGAATTAGACTCGGATGATCATAATTAATGGCTGGCTGTCAGAGAGTCAGAGGAACAGAGTGGGAGGGGGGAATCTGAATGTTGGGGAAATAAAGCCAAACACTGGCCAAACTGAGGAGGCCCAATCTGGCTCTTGTAACACTTGGGAGAGTGAAGAATCGCACTATTGCTTTTTGCATCGATTGATACTTGGCACTATATCAATACATAAAATAATTCATTCATTTTTCATTTTTACAGAAGGAATCCCGCAGGCCAGAGTTATGAGAATCCTACTTGGAGTTTTGAGGTGGAGAGATGATAGATAGATGATACATAAATGATTAGATGATAGATGGGGGGGATGGAGATGGGGGGATGGAGAGAGAGAGAGAGAGAGAGAGAGAGAGAGAGAGAGAGAGAGAGAGAGAGAGAGAGAGAGAGAGATTTGTATGTGTGTATTTAACCTTTTATTATCCAACTGCAAACCAATCATGTTCTTATGAAATACACATATGGAAAGTCATTTTTGCCTTGGGTAACAAAGATAAAGTTTTTAAATTAGAAGGACTAGAACTAAAAGTAAAACACAGATATGAAGGTCAAAGAGGAAAAAGGGAGATGGTGTGGAAGATGCTTTTCTGGCAAATGAAAAGAATTTTACAGAACAGAATTCAGTCACAGACTCATAAAAAGTATAGTCCATACAAGATAGTAAAATGCAGAAATGATGATAGTCTTAGACTGTTTAGTTGTTTAATTTAAAAATATATAAATTGTATACTTAGGATGGTTAATATGTTTTATTTTTCAGAAGTTAATCCCCTATTTGGAAGACAGATGTCTGTTTGAAAGCCTTTAAAGGTGTGCCTGTTCAAAACTCAGTTAAAAATGAAGGCATTTAATTTGTCCTTCACAACCCCAAATGCTGACTGAATATAAGAAAGGCTAGCTTGTCCTTAACTAAAGCCTCAGAAAACTGAATTATTTATTTATTTATTTATTAGTCAATATAGAAGGCTGCCCAGTTTCATAAAGTGTCTAATCAGTGTACAACTCTAAAACAGTAAAAGCAAAACAAAGAACATTATATATCTGGAAGAGAAATTATTCGAAGTAACAGGCAATGTCCTATAAAGAGCTTATCACAAACCCTAAACCAATGTCTGGGGAAACAGCCAGGTTTTCAGAGGCTTTTTAAACACTGTCAGGGTGTTTGGATCTCTGGATGAGAAGGGCTTTGGAAAAAGAAGCTCTTCCCATCTGTGCCATCATTTAGTGCTCTTTCTTCTGTTAGTAAGATTTCTTGGAAAGAGAAGTCAGTCCCAGTCCCAAGATTTCTCTTGCATGGAGCTCTGTCTTTTTGGAAATGTTCATTTTGAAGCACTAAGAAATATTAAAACACCCTCAAAGGTGCTAATCTCTGATCTGCAATTCTGCTTCTTCAGAAATATTCTACCTGCCTTCTTTGCAAAGCCTATTGTAAGAAGGAGAATAGCCTTCCCTTCCCTTGGGTAGAGAATATCTTTGTGTGTTCATTTATCTATGGAAAATATGAAGCAAATAATTTGCTTTTGTGACACGTCACAATGGGACTCAAGAGCCTCCAAGGTTAAACTAGATGCCATCGTCTTTAGCACAGAAGCATGTTTTGATGTTTCAATCCTTTTTATTTTTAGGCAGGATTCCATAAGAAGGGTACACAATTCTGAACAGCTTTCCAGACATGTTGGGAGTATAACTTCCAGAATTATTTCAGGAAAGCATATCTGGGCAATACAAAGCTACATGGCCAAGTGGTTTTATTGCTAGATGGCAACTTTACACATTCACAAAAAAGCAGTCCTGCTGGATCAGATCAAAAGCTTTCCTAATCTAATGTGCCTGCTTTCCACAGTGACCCACCACAAGTGTCCAGGAAGTTCACAATCAATATCCTTTTCCAACTGTTGTTTCCTAGCCTATGGTAGTCAGTAGGCTTTTTGTTGATGGTCTACATTCTGAAAGACAGCATATAGCCACAATGGTTAATACTCTCAGGATAATGCTATCTTCCATGCTGGCTATGTCCTTCATTTTGATGTAAGGCTTTTGAACAACATATTAGTTGGAGATTTTTAACAACATTTTGTTATTGAATATTAGATAGCTGTGTGCAGATTTTTTTTTATTTAAAGAACATACCTTTTGTTTTTGCTTTGAGTAGATGTCTTTAAGGAGTACCTGGTGGTTGGTCAGTAGCTGGCTGGCTGACAAATGGGGGTGAATTTGGCCCACGTATACAATGCACTCCAATGCTGCCCAAAAGTGTTGCCAATAATAAGAATATTGTACTATTCATTTGTGGGTTTGAAAAGAAAGGGTAGAGCAATCCCAAAGCTTTGCTACTGTAGACAAAGCTGCCCTTTGAATGCCAAGGGCATTGCAACCCATCGGCTGGCTGGCTGAACTCAAAGCAGGTCACCCTTCACTGCTCATTCTGCGATTCAGCAGTTTCCCCTGGGGCTAACTGTCCACTTTACCAGCAGACGCTGATATCTCTGAAGACTGCATTTGTCCAGCAAAATGCTTCAGCTGAGCCAGTGATTCAGTTACATGAGGCATCTGCAGCTTTGATCACTGAGAGGTCATGAAACTCCTGTGTGCCCAAGAGAAGGCAAGGGTCAACTTTATTTTGTATTTATTTGCCCCTTTTTGAACTCTTTATCTTCCCTATGTAGCAAAATTCAAGATTGTGGAGATAAAGCAGCTTCTGTTCTTCATTTCCTTAATTTAAAAACAACATTCTGGATGATTTTATTTATTTATGTTTTATGTTCTTTCTCACTCATTCTTGCCATTGCATTCCAAAGCTCAATGTTTAACAGATAAGATACTTTTTCAGCAGGAATAGCATGGGTTCCTATTGTTCATCTCTGTAACTGTGCTCTCTTTGCAAAGTCCTTTAGAGATGTCTATATTCTTGTTCCCATTTCATGGATAGGCAGTTAAAGCAGGGCTTAATCTAAGATGTGACACTTGACATCATCACCAATTTAATCAAATATAAATGACTGTGCATCTAGCACATGCAGAAATCCAATCTGAGATTTTTTTTTCGTCAATCAATGAAGAAAAATTACAATAAATAAAACCTGAGAATTTAATTACTTACAGTATTAACAAACTATTGATTATCCCCCAAAATAATTTTGGAGTATATGAAGCAAGAACCATTTGTGTCACTACCTAGAGTGCAAGAACTGTGCTTGGTCTGGCTTCTTTGATCCAGGAAGGTGAAGCCTATGCTAGCTATATGCATCATTGTTAATACTGAGTGGTCCTCAAATTGATCCATTGCTTCCCTCATTTTCTCTATGGCAGGAGCAGCAAAAGAAATGAATAAAACTTTTCAAGAATATTATTATTCCCTAGACAATCTGTCAATATGGTCATATCAGTAATTGCCTCAGCTTCCCGGGATGAAGATGGCAATACAGTAGTGACCTACTTTACAAGTCTGTTGTTAAGATTTCCCAAGGATGTGTTACAGCTAAGTATGTGACTGTTGCTGTTCAGGCAAAACTGTGAGATTAGAGTGAAAATGTGAAACATTATTCTCATAGGTAAGTAAGAAGGTCTGATGCTGCCATGCATCTATAGAATCTATAGATTAGTGAGTAATGATGTTAAATTTACTATTAAGAATGAGAATTAATATTCTGAACCAGTGAACAGGTTTACAGTTATTTAACTGATTTTACCCATTACTTTTATCACCCCAAAAAAGGACATCAAATCTGCTACTCAGGATCTTTTGAGTAGGATATCAAGACAAGACAAATGTCAGACCAACACACATGATGCAACATAGTTTTATTTTGTCTAATGGTTACAGGACTGATAGAAATGTTCTTAGAATGAAAAACAGCTTAGCATGAATACATACTGATGTTTTCAGTTACCAGACAAATCTTCTACAGTACATAATACTGGTGTTCCCTATGCATACACACATATATATCAAAACTAGTTTCTGAAGAAAAAGACAGAAAATCTTGATGTTGTTTGGCTGCCCAAGAGTGACAACACTTTATTGTCAGTCAGCTATTCTGTGCCGTTGTTTATCTCTCCTCTTCACATGCTTTTATCCTTGGAAAGATTTGTTCTGTCCTTATTAGTTGCATTCTAAGAAGGACATTATGCTCTTTCCCTGTTATAATGACTACATAGACAAATTTTTGTGTTTCACTGCCACCCTTTTTCATAACATCCTGGCACAGAATTTAATTCCCTACCTAGACAAGGTATGTGATCCATTCCGTAGGCTAGTATCTGTTGACTAAGACAACGGCTTGCTTCTCATTGGCTCCATGCTGCAGCAACACCAGATGTTTTATTTCTCTTTAGTTTCTTTTCTGTGCCCATGAACTGGTTCAAAAAACATGGTGTTGATGTGGCCTTTACAGCATTTTGATATTTTATACAAATCTTGGCATCTCCCTCTGTTCCTGTCCACTGACCTTGGTGGGGGTTTTTTTTATTCATACTGTGCTTCTTTTAGGCTTTCAATATTTTCCCAGTCTCATTTGGTCATCTCAGTATTTCAACTCATTCATCATTTGTGTAATAAAATGGCTTCTGCAATTTCTGTCTTTTTTGTATAATGTATATAAGCTGCATTTTTATATGTATTTGTTTTTCTTTGTCTCTCTCTCTCTCACACGCACACACACAAAACATACATACACATGAACACACATACCATATTCAGAAACACTTCTTAGAGCTCATACTGTTGGGTGGGATCAACTTTAATAATAATAAAGTAATGCTTAGGATTTAAACAGTAACAGAGCTTCACACACATATTCTTGTAGCCATCCTTATGGTAAGTTAAAAGTCCATGAAATATCTCTCGATTTCCATCAAATTTCATTGGTACAAATGCCAGAAACTGACAGCATGGCTTCCTATCACATACTACTCTACTGTGCACACTCCAAAGAGTCATAAGTGTGTGTGTGTGGGGGGGTGTTTGGCACCCTAGGCCAGTGCATGCTCAGCCTTAGCCTAAAGCCAGCTTTAAAACCAAACTTGCTTCCTTAGCATCCATACGCTGCTTCAGATATTATGTTTTATTCTTTACATTTCTCATCTGTTTTTGAATATGTTATTGACTTCTCCCCATACATGACTTTCGTAGTCTTCTCTTCTCAAGTTATTCTCTCTTCCGTTCATTCTCTCTATATGACCAAATTACCATAACACAAAAATTCCTTTTGTCTGTCCTGATTCATCAAATTTCAATTTCTGGTTCTAGTATTTTGGGAAATATAATTTCTCCTTGTCCACTTTACCCATACCATGCGTAATTTTGTGCATTTCAATCATAAAAGGAGTTCTCATTTGCCTCCTTTGTAGACCACAAAACCCCAAACATCTCAACTTTTCTTCATAAAGAATCTGCTCCAGCCCCTTCTCTGCATGCAATATTCTAGATGTGATCACACCACTAATTTATATAAGCACATTATTACAATACTGGCATCAGTATTTTCAATAGCATTTCTTATTAACCCCAATACACTGGGGAAGTTTTTTTTACAGTGGATGCATACTATCTCAAAACCCTCATTGAACCATTTACTATTACTCCGAGATCTCTTTCCTCATCAGTTACTACTGAATCCATTGCTTTGTATGAATAGTTAGAATTTTTGGTATCAATGTACATCACTTTATACTTGATCATGTTAAATGATATCTGCCATTTTGACATCCATGCCCTTAATATGTAGAGATTTGCTCCTTTGGGGATGTCAAGATAACTTGATTCAATGATCTCTTTTACATACAAGGTGACACTACTTCTACCATGCTAATCCCTGTCCTTCCTTATAATTTATTACCAGGAATAGCAGTATCCCATTTATTTTCCCAAGTCTACCAGGTTTCAGTTACACCAACCACACCTATACTATAGTTGGTCTTTTCTAAGACCAAGCATTCCAATTCATTCATTTTGGCTGGCAAGCTCCTAGTATTTGTATACCAACCTTGTACACAACCTCTTTCACTGTATTATTTTGATTTGTGCCATACTTCCTTGATTCATGTAGCTTTCTTGAAAATCACATGTGATTATTTTATCCTCTTCTATTACTATTACTTTCCCTTTGGAACAGATATAATTCTCTTCAACTCCTTCCCTAAGCAATACTTGTTTCCATAGTGGGCACTCTTCAACTCCTGATAGGCTATCCACTGTCCTTGGTTTAACAGTTACTCTGCCATCTTTTAAATTTTAAGTAGCAGTAGTTTAGTCCCATTTTGGTTCAAGTGAAGCCTATCCCTTCCTTACACATCCAAATAGTCCTAAAACATTTTCCAGTGCCAAATAAATAGGGAGCTCTCCTCCCTGGCACCAACACCTCATCCACACATTGAGAAATTTCAATTCTTTATTTAAAGTAGTATTTATTGAATTATTTTCATATAATAAATATTTGGGACTCAATGCATAGTCTGGAACTTCATGAAGTATTCATAAGTTGAAGAGTTTGGGGAGCCCTAAATTAATTCAACTACTGTCTTAAATACAGCATGCTGTGTCCTCTTGACTTCAATTAAAAATCAGTGTGGGTGCTAGAATTACTTATAGCATATACTAGGTCCTGTAAGCTGTATTGTACTGATATAATAATACTGATATCAACTCTTTATCAATGCAGTATGAACCTTGGTTCCTATGGCTGTTTCACAATTTAAACAGAAAAGGCTTAAGGAGGGCATTCTAATCAGGACCCATTCTAAGATTGCATTTTAGCACAGTAGCTGTTTAAAAAAAACACCACAATGTTTTTATAGCTGTGTTGTTTATAGTGGGGCTAAGAAATAGTTGGGACTTGCTAAAGCAAGGAGGTGAAGGAGAAGAGTAAGAGTGAAATCAGACATCACTCTACTTATTTCTTCCTTAAGGGGGAACAAACATTTCAGATGAACAGTTTTATTTTTCGTTTGTTTTACCTGAGGCTGGATTATGATTTGGTCGAGTCCAGAAGAACCGGTCAGATCCCAGAGTATCCTTTCTCTTTGCACGATTACAGGCATGAAAGAGTTGAACGACCGCCAGAACTGTTTGGCCCTGAGCTCTCTCTCTCTCTCTCACTGCTAATCTAGAACTGAGATGGGAAACCCCGAAGCTTTGCAGGTTGGGCTGGTGTACTTGTCTTTCTCCCTTTTATTTTTTTGGCAAAAGTGTTTGCTTTCAATGGATGATATAAGGTCTTTCATGTCTTAATCTGCCAAGGCACCAAATGAGCATTTGAAATGTGTTTGTGTGGCAGGGCTGGGAACAAAGTTGGGAACAACTGCAGCGCTGAGGCGCCCAGCCTACACAAGCAGCAGACTCAGGGGGTAAAACCTTGATCTCAGAGACTGAGCTGTACCATGGCCAGGCGGTCTGTTTTGTCATGCCATTTCTTCATGTTTGTTTGCATTTTAAAAATTTAAAAGACGTTCACTTCAAGAAGAAAATTAACATATCAGAGAGCTCCACATTATCCTTGTGGTATTCAGTTTCTTTTTTTAGCAACTGTGTTGCAACACACATTAAAAACCAGGCAGAGCTTCGATCGTATTGTTCTAGCCGTCATCTCCACTTTTTGACCTCACCCTACAGACCCCCCCCCCGATTTTTAGGTGTGTTTGTATAAGGGAATGTGACTTTCTGCTTGCAACCATCTAAAAAAACTGCAGCCTGTTATATGACATTACCTGCAGTGTTTTTAAACATTTAAACTGATTTTATTTGAGAAAAAGAATCTAGATAGCACTTCAACTGCCTGGATGAACTAGCCTGCCTTTAGTAGTCATAGAAAACTAGACGGAGTTTTATATGTATCCACATTTGAAATTACATTTCTTCCTTTTTGTTACTATTCTATTATTTCTCCTTGAAACACAGCTAAGGGTTTTACCTTCATAACAACCCTATGAAGTAACTTAACTTAAACTTACAACACAAGTCCTGAACTGCATTGCTGAACAAATACCCTCAGTAGTGTTTCAGGGATGCAATAAACTATGTTAAGTTCAATAAATAGGAAAGAAACAGGTTTAGATTCAGAGTTTATATATACTACACTTCTAGGATAGCTCAGCTGCAGAGTGTACCTAAGGTCTGTTTTTTAAAAAAAACCAAAAAAAGCTAAGCTTCTAATCCTTGTTGCTATTAGATGAGCTTTCAGATTAAGCAATGCCTGCCCAAACACTGAAAACTAGTGAAGAAAGCAGAACCAAAGCTTTTTAGCAGAATCAACTTTCATAATCTGCATATCTCATCAATTCTCTATCTAGCTTTTAGAAACAATAAATTGTACAAAATAATTCTGTATTTTTATATACAGCGTTACATCCAATAACAAAAGCTATCTGAGTGGTTTACAACTAAATAAAATCAAATATATGCAAATATATTCAGTTTTTCCAAGTAGATCCCAATCAATTTATTAAACTGCAAAAATAATTACCTCCTTTGTGAAGGTTATATTATTCAGTTTTCTGATTATTTAAAATGGCAAATGTGAACTTGTCATAGCAAACTATTGCAATTAGTGTTATAATTTGGGGAGTTTCATCTGGTGACCTTTAGGTATCCCTTCTAGATCTGTGGTTCCGGGATGATAACAAGGAGAACCACTGAAGCAGGTCATGCCAGCAGACAGTCTAGCTTGAGTTTTATCTCTGCAACAGTGATGGAGAAGGGGCCTGTCTTTCCTATTTATGCATTTGTGCTATTTACTTTCTACCCACATTTCTCCATGCGCTCTCCCCACCCCCATACCTGGAAAACTTCTTATCTGGGTATATCTCTAAACCAATGTTTCTCAACTTTGGCTACTTCAAGATGTGTTGACTTCAACTCCAAGAATTCCCCTGGCAGCATGAGGAAACATCTTCAAATGGCCAAGGATTAAACCATGAAGTGAGTCGGCGTGAAGAGGTGAGTCAGCGTGGAGAGGCCAGGCTGCAGAAGAGCAAGCTACAAGTTGCCTCAGGAAAGGAAAGGAGAAATTTAAAGGGACACAAACCTTCACAGGCTGTTGGGACATGGATGGCTTCGAGGATTGCTTTTGCCTTGCTTTGAGGACTGTTCTTGGCTTGCCCTGGC
>NW_015386467.1:466086-544621 GCF_001527695.2 Protobothrops mucrosquamatus
TCGCCGAGCCCTGAAGGCCCATCTATTCCGTGCGGCCGGCCTGGCGTAGTTTGGATTGTGTTTCAGTGGGGGGTTTTGTATGGGTGTGTTTTTAGAACAGGCCTATTATTCAATTCGATTTTAAAACAGAAATTATTTATTTATTCGTGGTTTTTAGTATCGCCTGTTCACCGCCCTGAGTCCCGCAAGGGAGATAGGGTGGTATATAAATTTAATAAATAAATAAATAAATAAATAAGGTTGAGAAACATTGGTTTAGAGAAATTGATATTGAAAGGAGTACTCCTTGGAAAGAAACCACAAGGTCATCAGTCCTGAGCAATTTATCTTCTGACACCCACTTGCCTAGAAAGGGAATGGCTAGGCATGAACAGCCTTTTAGAAAATGGGCACTTATGGAGAAGGCTGTACGTTACGTATTGTGGCATTAAACAATAAAGGATTTAAAAGTCATAACCAGTAACTTGAACTATCCCTGGAAACAGCCTCTTAATAATATTATCGTAAAGCCCAGTCTAAATTAGTACTCTAATAGCTTAAACATATGATGATGTGTAGCCCTGGAAAGCAGACTTGTGGACAGCCTGTTGCCATGGTCTAACTTGCAGGGTTGCAGAACATGAATGACTGAATACAGTTTATCTCCCACCGGCCTCTGCGTAAAAGGATGCCATCTAGAGAACAGTCATGATGGACATATAACTTGGACATCTACAAATAACATCTACCCATTCATAGACATTTATACTTCCAAAAGGGTGTGAGATCTCCTGTACCAGACCACATTTTCTAAGAAGGCAATCAAAGGCTTTCCTTCCTTCTGTTTGTCTCTGGCAGCTAGATGGACATTTTTACTATTTAGTCCAACAGTCAATTGCGGTTAGCTCTTCCTACTGTATTTTGTGGGAAAGCAAAAAAATCATGGAAGGAATTCTACTCCAAAATCTTACAAAAAAATTTAAGCGTGTGAAATGCCCTATCCATTCCCATCCTCTCCTCTTTGTAGGAATATTGAATTTAAACAAGTCACATTTACAACAGCTTTTGCTCCCTTACTTACATGCCTGCCCAAATTGGAGGTTAGCTAGTGAGCTGAAGTTTACGATCAAATAAGTGGCATCCTATGTAGCAGAACCTCCAGATGCAATAGCAAAAAAAGGCAGGAGCAGCTCTGATATCTGAGGCCCGCAATTAAGTTACATTGCTTTGCTTTCTCCCTCAGGGTGATGGCATGATATATTAGCTGTTAAGGAGACCCGTAGATGAGGAGAGGATAAGCTAGTTGCCTCATTAGCTTATATGCAGTGGGAACTGAAGTGAAAAAAGCTTCTTTTTTTTCAAAGGTGGAATTCTGCAGGGGAAGGAAGTTGGCTGTGTTTATTCACTTTGGGCCAGCTTCCTTTCCTAAAGGTCTTTCCAGATGATGAAAAAAAATCCCATTTGTCTCCTGTAAGAATGTAGAAAGAGTCCTGCTAAATCAGGTCAAAAATCCATCTGGCTCAGCATTTAACCTTAACAGAGCAGCACAGAATAACAGAGTTGGAAAGGCCTTGGAGGTCTTCTAGTCCAACCCTCTGCTCAAGCAGGAGACCTTATACCATTTCAGTGACCAGATTTAAACAGCCTGCATCATAAACAAAGTGCAAAATAAAGGCAACAAATCTATCTTATTTGAAGTATTTGATATTCAGAAGTTATACGGGTAGTTCTCACTGACCACACTTGGGACTGGCCATTCTGTCACTAAGCACCACAGTCACAAAGCAAAAGAACCATGTGACCATGTAAGACTGAGGATGCTACTTCCACTTTCATCCTTAGGCAAATCACTACAGTCATTAAGTGAGACATCATGTGTCTGTGACGATTTCAGTTTATGTTCTCCATTAATTGTACTCATTGGAAGCCAGTTGTGAAGTTGACAAATGACAAGCACATGAACATAGGACATTGCAATGGTTG
This sequence comes from Protobothrops mucrosquamatus, assembly GCF_001527695.2. Classification (NCBI taxonomy): domain Eukaryota; kingdom Metazoa; phylum Chordata; class Lepidosauria; order Squamata; family Viperidae; genus Protobothrops; species Protobothrops mucrosquamatus. Next base: position 468,049 of record NW_015386467.1, read on the forward strand.
TAAATGTAAGGATTGGTCACAAAGCTGGTTTTTTCAACCATTATAACTTCAAACAGTTGATAAACAAGACAATTGGTAAGCAAGGACTACCTGCTCAGACTCTAAAAAAGGAGGCTCTACTCAAGTGTCATACTTGAAAGTGCCATAATTCATGGTAACATGTTGACTTGAAAGTTAACCTGGTCAAAATCAATAGGGTGTATTTGAGAAAAAATATAAAATTATTTTGCAATCATATATTTTATCTTTCCTTATGGCCAGTGCCAGTCCTAACACACCCCAGAGGGCAACAGGCAATAGGAAGCTGAAACAACAATTTAATTGACAAAAATAACCAGTCAGCATTTCATATTATAATGAGACCAAGCACTTGGAAGTTACTGATCCCAGAAGGTTGGCAAATCCTGTTTAATAGTGAAATTCCTCTCTTATTGGGGCACCTTACAGTAGATGGGCCAAAAAGATTAGGTGAACATCTAATGGTTTATCCTAGCTAGAAGGATGGGGTAAGTTATGATTTGAGATGAATGGAGTAGAGTTTGAGCCAGAGACCAGGAAGACTTTGGGGATGGAGGAAAACACACATACAGGATTTGCACCAAGGGTTAAGCCATGGTTTGTTTAAGCATGGTCTACTGAAAAAAAGCCACAATAGTTGAAATTGCACAATATAGTAAACATGTTCCAAAATTCATATATAGGTTTAAGCCATAATATAAAAATAGGTATGGTTTAGAGCTTAGTGTTAACTGAGCCATTGTGGTTTATTCAATAAGCCTTAGTTAAATCATGGCTTAGCACAATGTGTAACTCAATCTTTGTGTTTTCTTCCATCTAGGTCCATTTGCAGTCTGTTGCTCAAATTTCTATCTATTATTCACTATGGTCACACAAAACATGTGATTCTATCACTGGGATCTCATTAAACCAATATCACTTGGAGGAAGCTCTGTGCTCCTGTCAGTAGATCTTTTGGAGGGCACAAGAATTATCTGTTTGCTGGATGATGTAGTCTTTATGTCCACTATGTGCAGCCTGTATATTTGCAAGTGAATTAATATGTTTCAAAATACTGTTAAGTCTCCAGTGATCTCCTTCACAAGAAAAACAAATCCAGCTGCTCTTAGAGCTTTTCAGTGCTCAGAGAAGGTAACTGTAAATTTCATGGCCATTAATCATGGGGCACCATTGAAATATGTTACTTAAACCTATGGGTCATTTCTTCTTATACTTTTCATACTGCCAAAAAAATTAGAACAGTAATCCAGTAATATCTCTCCCCATGTTTCCACCAAGATAGATGTATGACATGCCATTGTTAAATACAAGTTACCAGATCAACATAAGATCTCACATTTGTTCAGACTTTGGCCCATTTCAACTTTGTAGAAACCTCAGTATATAGATGTCATTTCTATGAAAACTCAGGATGGCAGACAAATGGAATTATTATTTCTTTTTTTTAAAAAAAAAAATCCTACATAGATCTAATCTTTTTGCCCTTAGGATGGGGTGTCAGGCTTGCACTAGATCAGGGGTGTCAAACTGCCGGCCCACGGGCCGGACACATCATGCAGAAGCTGCGCCCACCCCATTGCTGGCAATGGCAAAACAGTCCCGATACATTGCGCAATGTCACGTGACGTCACAGGTTTGACATGTCTGCACTAGATTATCAACATAATTATAGTCTGGGATACAGACAGACTATTTATTCCTTTTGATTGAGAAATAACTATTGCAACTTGTCACAGTAGTAAAATAAGAAGGGGAAGATTAGGGAACTATGAAATTCCAGAATTAATATTTCTCCTCCTTCTCCTTCTCCTCCTCCTTCTAGAAAGGTGCTCCTTTCTATCATTCCCAAGAAATCATGTCCCGCTCTCTTCAGTGAACCATAAACGCACTTAAAGATGTCTTGAATAGTAATTACTCTTGAAATATATATCCATCAGCCATGTAGGATGGTGGGAATTGTAGACAAATGAATCTTAAGGGTACTAGGTTGTGGAAAGCTGATATTCAATGCCATCACTGCTTGCAATACATTACAAACAAGCATAAGTAGAAGAAAAATAAGGGCTCCCCAAGTAACAATCAGGACATAAGAAATGACATGCTAGATCATGCCAGGTCTGTTCTACTATCCTCTATACTCACAAAATAGTCTAAACAGATTGGGCCATATATATGTATGTATGTATATATTTATGTATGTATGTATGTATGTATGTATGTATGTATGTATGTATATTCCTTGTAATGACTACTATGAAAGAAATATCAAAATGTTAGAAAGGCAGTGTACAACCTAAACCACAAGGAACTATTTTTAAAAAGGCAAAATGATGGTGATAAATATGTGTAATCAAGGCTCTGCCTTTTTTTTTTTTACTTGTGTTGTTGCATGTACAACACTGATAGATAAAGGTACATGGCTTCAGATGTATGGTGGTGACCAGCATCTTGAGAGACACCATTCCTGCAAATACCATTGAGGCCATGTATGGTCCCTAAGCCCTATATTTAAAAGAGGCTAAAACATTGTGTTAGCTCTATCTTAAAATAAAAATGTTTTGGCTTTTACCTTCCTTACTTGCCTGCCATGAGCCAAACTACTTTAAGCAAATTGGCAGTAATAAATATATTTATCTGGTTATTTATCTGATTATGTATAAAACAATACAAGCATAAAGTAAGAACAATGAAAATTAAAAATGTTGACACACATCCGACACAAACAGCTTTATCCTTCCTTGAATAGCTGGCTATCTAGCTCCTCTAATAATATCTAAGGACTGAAAATTCTCATATCAACTTATATCAATCCAATGACATCTTTTATGAGGGGAATTGCTGAAAGTGTGTTAAATGCAAATAGGAATAAATTCAATCAGTTCTTTGCTTACTTGACCTTCCCCTCAATTTTATAATCAACATCCAATAGTATTGAGTATAAAAAGGAAGGATTACCAGTAATATTGTGTATTAGAGAGGACACTTTCTTTTTAAAACATAAGGATGAAAAAGCTGCTATATGAAGTTTTCAATAAAAATGTGGCATACTCATGTATCAGGTGATGCTTTTCTTGCCTCCCTCTCCCTGCACTTTTTAATTTTATTTTATTTATTGCTGTTTTGCTTATTCAACTAGTTATGTTGGTTTCTTAAAGCACCAAAAATAGACAGATGATAGATAGATATACTACTAGCAATCCAGGATGCTTCAGTTTTGGGACTTTACACATGATCAATTGATGGATTCCAACACAGATTAAAGAATGCAGCTGTATTAAAGAAACCATATTTATCTTCACACGTCTCATGATGGATGATCACCTGTCGTGATTATTTTAAAATAAATCATTTTAAAAAAATAAAAGGTACTCTGATTGGCTAAAACATGAAAATCAGTATCAAAAGATAATTCCGATTGGGCCATTGAGTAGAAAACACAAAGATTGCATCATGATGTCATCTGTTTTGATGTAAGTTACATAATTTCCATTAATCATAATTCATGGCATTTGCACCATGATGTCATGATGGATCGACTATCGTTTGTCTCCTTTTGCATCTTTCCCAATGTACATTTATGGATACAATCATACTTCTTTATGCAACACATAAAACTGGAATTTGCTGCCATCAGATGTGTTGACAGCTATAGTATGGATGGTTTGAAAAAAAATTCCTAGAGGATCTGGCTATCAGTGAATTCTTACATTCTTAAAGTCACCCAAACTGACAAACCGTTGTAAGGGTTGTTTGTTCATGTGGATATGGCAATATGTCTGCCAGATGTCAGACACACTTCCTTATGTCCTTCCCTTTACCAAGGGAATTCTAGATAGAAATCTTCATCTAAGACTTTGGGAGATCTATAGCTGAATATTTAGGTTATGAGTGCCATGGCTTTAAAATGATGGGTGCAATCAAAATCCCAGTCCTTTTTATGTATGTGCAGTGCACATTAAAAGAAAAGGTGGAGTTCTGATCACTCAGTGATGACAATAACCATCACTGTGGATGTCCCTAGTTTAAGGACTGAGTAATGCCTGAGATGGATGCAGGTATTATTTTATGAAACCAGAGTTTATTAATTAGATATATATTCTACCTTTTATTCAGGAGCTCAGATTATCTCTATTTTCACCTATTGGGGCATAAAGCAATTCCCCATCTCACACAAACCTAAACCAGAGTAGAAACACTACCATAAGTGGTGCTGCAGTTAAAATGAGAGGGATGTATTGATGTTCTTTTTTTCATACTATTGCTGGAAATAAAGAGAAGCTATAGCCAATGGCATTTCTCATTTTCCCCTATTTAAAAATATAATCAATCCAACAGAACTAAAAGTCTGACAGTTTCTCCAGCAGCCTCGGTGTGCAAACTGACTTCAAGGTTCTGTGTGATGTGGCACCCAGTGGACTGTGTGCAAAGAGATCTTAATTATTATGATTATACATGAGTCCATTTCCAAACTTCCAGGAAATCTGGAGCAATGTAGTATGTACATCTTTAATTTAATTACTATTTATTATTTATCATCTCTTCCCCTAAGCTGTGGAGCTCACAGTCTTTATGGAATTAGCCTAGCACTAATAAAATATGCAATGCAGGAACCAGCCCGCTTAATCATTCTCTTTCTGATGGTTTTTTAATTATTACAGCTTTCTTGTCACTGGCCCTTTAGTATTTTTTTTCCCTGGATTAACTTGACACAAAGCAGCCTTTGCTTTGGTAGGAAAGTTGGCATGCAGGTAAAACTAGGTCATTTTCCAGCCACGGAATGCCTGCTTTCTATACAGAAGGTCCTGGGCAATCCTACTGCAATCATCCTTGAAAGCATCAGGCAGACATCTTCCAACAGCTGCTAAGATCCAGCTATCATGCTCACTCATGTGAGGTAAAATAAATTTCAGCTATCTCTGAATACCTAGGACAACATTATTTTTGTTGCTTTGGTTTTGTACCATGAAAAAGACCTCACAGGCTGCCAAGGGAGAAGACATTGTATGAAAGAACTCAACGCGGGCCAGTCTTGGAGAACTCCCCCCATTTTCATTCCTTGTCACCTGATCAATATGATCCATTTGCTGGTGAGAAACAGATCATTGCTTTTCTGCTTTTATTAAGGGAGGTGGGAATAGGAGACCTGGTGGCACTGTGGTTACAATGTAATATTGCAGGTTAACTCTGTCCACAGTCTGGAGTTAGATCCTGATGGATTCAGGGTTGACTCAGCCTTCCATCCTTCCAAGGTTGGTAAAATGAGGATCCAGATTGTTGGAAGCAATATACTGGCATTGTAAACTGCTCAGACAGTGCTGTAAAACACTATGGTGCGGTATATAAGCGTAAGTGCTATTGCTATTACTATTCGACCATTCTCATAGTCTTCCACATTTCACATCATAATGTACACCCATAATTAAATAAGGAATCTTAACCTTTTAGGTTCTCCATGAGGATCTATGAGCCAAAATCAGGAATCCTTGACCCTGATAACATGAGAAGATTGCATGATGTTTTCTTGCTGCCATTGAAAAAATTAGACTGGTGGTCCTAGAGTTAGCCTGTGCATGATGGATTGCAAGTTCTGTTACAGCACTTCTTGATATCATTAAGCAATGCTTTGTCATATTTCAGTATAGTGCAGAGGACTGAACAATCTCCGGTACAATAGTTGTTCCATGTGATGAACCATTGAAACTGTAGTTTTCAGTTTCTTTCCTGAATATATTTTGAGGATTCTGGACTAGCTTCTTTCAGCTTGGCTGACTGTTATACTTTCCAGGACCGCAAAGGGCAAAGAGGACTCTCTTTTCATGCTGTCTGGAAGTGGGAAAATGGTAGCTTATTTTGTGTTTCCAGAATGTTTAATGGCCCCCACTTCTAGGAACAAGCACAAGTTCTGGGTTTCTTTCTGAGCTCCTAATGGTTATCTCTTAGTGGTTTTCTTTGGGGTGGTAGATGGCCAAAGAAAGTTTTGGATAACAACTGGGTTTTAGTCCACCTCTCATACGTCACCCTTTTGAGCAATTAGTCAACATTTGTAGAGGATCACTGATGAAAGCTTGATGCCATATAATTGTTTTTGAGAGAAAACAGGAGTCAAGCTTGACATAAAAGAGACTACACATTTGGGATAAAAGAAATATTTCCTTTGATCTGACCTACGACTACTCAGATTTAGCTTCAACTGTTGATCTCACATTCTAATATTCTGTGATCAGAAAGAAACTTCTCCCCATTTTTATGACAGCTTTGCTATGCAGATTTTATATAATGCTATACTGTTCCCCATTACCCACATTTTTTCTAAGTCAAAAAAGTCTATTGAGAGTTTCCAGTGACCACTTTATTGCCTTTTTATGCATTGTTTCTAGTTTTGCCAGAGCTGTACCAAATTTCTTGTAGAATCTTTGTATACTGTCCCTCCCACATATTCCTGTGGATCTGATTTTGCCATTTTAGACTCTGCCATTGTGGCACAGTTCATTATCTTGAACTGGTTATTAAGAAAAGCAGCTATATTTCATCCTCATGTGAGCATGCTGCAACAGATATCAACCTAAACATGAGGGAGAAGAAGACTGTTCTCTGTGACCCACTTAATTCTCATAGCTGTCCGTTTTCCTGTACTGATTTAATCAGCAAAAGGATAACCATACTCATTATATGTTTAAATAAAGAATATGATCAGACTGTCTGACTAATTTCGGTCAGAATAACCTGCAGATATTTTCTAAAACTAAAAAGAGTTGGACCAGGCAAAAATATCTAATATCAGTTCAAAATTGAAATCCTGATATTCAATTTCAGCCTTTTCTTCTTTTAAATATAATTTTAGGGGCTTCTGTGAACAAGTGAAATGGAAGGAAGTGTTTCATTTGGGATATTGCTATGGAGAATAACACTAGTGGTGGATCCAAAGGAATATGAAACATGAACTGTCTTTCTTCATTGCACATATGATACATATACTCAGTGCTTTTTTTCTAAAAAAAAAAAAAAAAAAAAAAGGTGCCGGAACTCACATACGGCATACAACCCGCCTTGCCTACCCTACAAGGTTCCATACAAAAAAGGTGCCGGAACTCCGTTCTGGGCGTTCTATGAGAAAAAAAGCCCTGCATATACTTTTCTCATTTTCTATCAGTTGCATTGACAGAGACTCAAGGATTAGTAGAGACAAGGATCTGTAAATCTTTGAACCAACACTAGAAACTCTGAGGCCATCCAGATTCAATCTCTCATTAGCCCTGACTAATGCTGAAAATAAAAACCCAATGAAGTCTGAAAGATCACAAATCTCCTCCTTCCTGCCTTAATTGATATGAGACTTTTGTTATCTTTGGACTTCTATACATTCACATGAAGTTATCTGAACCTTGATGTTGCCATCTGAGGCCATATTCTTATCCCCCCTCCCAAGATCTGATTTAGAAGACAAAGAATGGGTCATTCCCTGTGATAGCTCCAGTATTTTAAACTTCTCTATAAAGAACTGAGTAGTATCAGCTCTATCATGTCCTAGGTCAGTTTTTAGAAGTGCTTCAGAGCTTTTCCTTTTCTGAAGTCCTTTGCAAAAGCAAATATTTCAAAAAGATAGATACAACTCCATCTCAAAAGAGAAAGTACAATATTGGCTTTCCCCTCTCTGCCAGCTTCGAAACTCACCCTTTTGATTGCGTTAGAATCCCCGACAAGGAAAAGATCCTGCAAGGAATATGACAGCTCCGCCATAAATCTCACAACATGCCTCCTCCTCCTTCTTCCAATCTGAAATTCCATTTCCAGAAGATATTTGGAAATGTTGGAGGATGCCATTACTAGAGAGCTCCAAGCAACACTTAGGGTTCTTCTGCTTGCCATTTTATTTCACTGCTTTTATTGCATTGTTTGTTTATTATACTGATTTGCTTCACTGCTACAAAATACATTTGTACTACTTTTATAAGGCAAGCCAATTTGTGAAGACATTTTTATATAAGAAACTAAATTAAATATAATACATTCATGCTTCTTATGCAGAAGTTATATAAGACTCCTTGAAGTGGAACTGTGAAAAATCTGCCTTCCCACTAAGGAAGAACAAAGTTATAATTAGCTCTCTCCCCACCACCAGCACCAATGGTCACTTTTATATGCTAATGATCCTCAACTTATAGGTAAGAAGATCGGCATGGTAGGCCCATCACACATGGAAGCCAATGATGAGACTATTCCTGATCTCAAGGAACAATCTTGCTTTGTAGGTCAGTGAGCCTCAACTTTCCTATTCACCCTACCCACAGACCCCTGCCTCTCTTTAGTCAATCATAGCTGAGCTTTAAGGATCAATGTTAACAAAAGATGATCATGGTAGAAATGGATCTGGAGTCTCCCTTTCAAGTGCGTATTTTTCTCCACGAAGGATTCACATCCATCATGGAAGCCTGACTAGAGGAGAAAAGAGCCTAAATGACAGACTGCAGGACAGGAAGCCCTACAGGAGGGCTGGTTCAGCTTCATTAGCACTTCTTTTCTGTTCTTAAACAAAGAAGGAGCACCTGACTACACAAATCTAGGAATCAGCACCTAGAATATTTCTAAAATGCAGCCTCTGATGCAAACTGCAGAAGAGGTAGGAATGGACATTTCAGCGGGTTAAATGCTGACATGAATGAAGTCTGGTATTCAGGGCATTAGGTTCCCCAATGACTGAAATCCAGACAGCCTCTCTCTTTCCCATTCCCTTCCTCCCTTCCTTCCTCCCTCCCTCCCTCTTCCCTCTCTCCCTCACTTTCTTCTTTGAAAACACAGCCCTGTTTGACAAAGGTGTCATGTGATATTAAACATGATCTCAAACCTGCGAACACTGACCTTTGCCCTCTTTTTCAAATCTGAAATGGAGATTTGGCTGGGATACAAATTCCCTTCGGTGAGTCAGGGCTGAAAAGTTTGCATAGCAGTTCTGAATTGAAAACGGTACAATCTTGGGGTCAGCGTAACACAAAACACACGGGCCCCCTAGACATAACACAGACTTTCTTTTTCTAAACACCATTATAAGCTGTTTGTCAGCGCTATGGTCAGCAGATGACTCAAATGTACACCGATTCCTTGCCTGGGGATCACACAACACCCCATTTCTGACTCCATTCATGGTTTAGCTTTTTAGGGTAGGTTGCAATTGCTGAGTGCGCTTCCAGTAGTCAAGAGTTGGAATGAAGGAAAAGGCTAAAAAATATGAAAGGAGTAGGTTAGTAAATATTCTGTTAAACTTTTTTTTAATAATGTTGAACTGTAATGAAAGCTGATTTCCTTCCCCCCAACCCATAGCAAACCACAAAAGTCTTCCTGTTTCATAAGAGGAGGGAGGGAGGGAGGGAGGGAGGGAGAGAGAGAGAGAGAGAGAGAGAGAGAGAGAGAGAGAGAGAGAGAGAGAGAGAGAGAGAGAGAGAGATTCTCATATGTTAAGCTTTCTTGGAAATCTACACCTAAGAATATAATATGTGATTATAACCAGCCATTATTGCACACATGTAATTAGAACAATCTTACTTGCTGGGAAGGTAGGATTGGTTGGGGCACATGGAATGTATAAGAGTGACCCTGCTTTCCTTAACTGTACTACCTATGAAATAGCTTTCTTAAACTCAAAGTCCTGAAACAAAGGAAGCATGCAATGAATCTGCAATGTGACTGGGTAGTGCAACAGAAAATTAGCTGCCTGTCCAAATATGTATAGAGGGGAAACGAGTGCAATTCACAGAAATATGGACTGCATTCACCCCTTTTCTGTGTTCACAAATTCTCAGACTGGGTGCAAACATACGAAATCACAAAAGCAATTCAATAACCAAGCTTAATATGTTGCATGAATACAACTAGATTGTGTTGTATAAACAAAGCTATAGTGCTGGAAGGAGTGATTTAGCCTCTGTCTGTATGTTTGCTCTTTTATAACCAATATGCAGTACAGTATTTAGCAGTTACTGAGAACACCCTAATTGAGAACAGAATCTATGTATAACTCAGTGGATCCTCCATGTTCAGCAGCAGCAACATGGGGAGAAGAACAGAAAAATAATGATACATACATAATGACATCATCACACAAATGCCACAACTTAAATGTAAAACTTAAAATGATGCAAGCGTGTACTGTATATAATTAGTGTAAGTATATAATTACATCATTTCTGTGATATCATAAATGTGTTGTTGTTTTGATGTAATTTGACATAATTGTAATCTGAGGTGGAATGGAGATACTATTGGCAGCAACTTTCTGAATATTAATTTTTGTAATAAATTAATGGGTATTGTCTTTGTACACCATTTGTACGTTGCAGAATATAATAATAATAATAATAATAATAATAATAATAATAATAATAATAATAATAATAATAATAATAATAATAATAATAATAATAAAAAAAATAGTAAAGTTGGAAGGGACCTTGGAGGTCATCTAGTCCAACCCCCTGCTCAGGCAGGAAACCCTATACCATTTCGGACAAATGGCTGTCCAGTGTCTTCTTAAACACCTCCAGTGTTGGAGCATTCACCGCTTCTGGAGGCAGGTTGTTCCACTGGTTAATTGTTCTAACTGTCAGGAAGTTTCTCCTTAGTTCTAGGTTGCTTCTCTCCTTGCTTAGTTTCCACCCGTTGCTTCTTGTCCTGCCTTCAGGCGCCTTGGAAAATAGCTTGACACCCTCTTCTTTGTGGCAGCCCCTGAGATATTNTTATATGCTTTAGCCTCCAGTCCCCTAATCATCTTTGTTGCTCTTCTCTGTACTCTTTCTAGAGTCTCAACATCTTTTTTACATCGCAGTGACCAAAACTGGATGCAGTATTCCAAGTGTGGCCTTACCAAGGCATTGTAAAGTGGTATTAACACTTCACGTGATCTTGATTCTATCCCTCTGTTAATGCAGCCTAGCATTGTGTTGGCCTTTTTGGCAGCTGCAGCACACTGCTGGCTCATATTTAGGTGATTGTCCACTAGGACTCCGAGATCCCTCTCACAGTTACTACTGTTGAACAACCTATACTATACCTGTACATTTGGTTTTTCTTGCCTAAATGTAGAACCTTGCTTTTTTCACCATTGAATTTCATTTTGTTAGATAGCGCCCAGTGTTCAAGTCTGTTCAGATCCTTCTGTATCTTAAGCCTGTCTTCTGGAGGGTTGGCTATTCCTGCCAGCTTGGTGTCTGTCGTCTGCAAATTTGATGAGTTCCCCATCTATCCCCTCGTCCAGAACGTTGATATAGATATTGAACAGCACTGGGCCCAGAACAGAGCCCTGGGGCACCCCACTACACACTTCCTCCATGTAGATGCGGTTCCATTGAGGACCACACGCTGAGTACGGCTGGTCAGCCAGCTACGGATCCATCTGGTGGTGGTGCTTTCTACCCCACATTTTTCTATCTTGTCAAGTAGTAGGTTGTGATCTACTTTATCAATAGAATAGAATAGAATAGAATAGAATAGAATAGAATAGAATAGAATAGAATAGAATAGAATAGAATAGAATGGAATGGAATGGAATGGAATGGAATGGAATGGAATGGAATAGAATGGGACAGGACAGGACGGGATGGGACGGGACGGGACGAGACGAGACAGAACAGAATTCTTTATTGACTAAGTGTGATTGTACATACAAGGAATTTGTCTCCGGTGCATAAGCTCTCAGTGTACATACAAACAACAAAGGGATAGGTCACATATCATAGATCATAGTTATAAGTATTAAACATAATATACAACAAGTGATAAACCATAGATACCAATCTATGAATTGATACCAATGAAAAAAATAGATACCAATCTATGAAAAAAAACCTACCTTGTTAATATTTTGAAGACTGTGTTAAACTAGATGGATCAGTGACTGAATACAGCAGTAGAGCTTGTTCCTTGTATTATTTTTAACTTGGTTTCTCCTGCTAAGACTAGCATGACCACCTCTCTCCCTGTTCTCTATGGTCCAGAGGGTAGAGAATAGAAGAGTGGACCTTGTTGAGAGCTATTCTCAGTACAAATAAGGACTAAAATAGCTGGTCAAATAGTCTGACTGAACACTGGATCAGACCAATAAACTAATTTGTCCACATCCTGTCTCCTACAGTGATCAACTTGATATAGTAAGGAGGACATGAATGTTTTAATGTACTCCTGCTCATGTCTCAGTTATTGATATTAAGAGAGAAAATCACCAATTATCGTTCTCTTTTTGCCATTCTTGAAAGTGTTGATTGTTACATGCACTTTTGGTGGATATAAGCTCTGATGTGTTAGAAGGTAGTTTTATGGGATAACTGATATTTAGAAGAGCAGAAAATACAGTATATTTTGCTAATGCCAGAGTTGCAATATATTTCTGCTCAGAATTAACTGCCAGGAACCTCAGTAAACCCTTCATCATAAACATTGCTGGCCTAATTAACCTTAGACTCCCTATAGCAGCCCAGCTAGTCCACTAACCTATTACATCTTATATTTATGGTTCTTCACGACCATATAAATGTTTTCCTTACTCTTTTTCCTCATTTCTTCTTGTCTTTTGAGAATAAAAGAGACACTGATTTCAGAAACTGTGTTCACAACTGTGATTTGATGCATGTTTTACTGCCCAACCTTGTTATACCAGAGATAACCTGAGAATTTTTCTCTTACCATTCCCAGTTTTTTGGCTGTAATAAACGTTGCTGTTTCAATTCAGTACAGTAATATGTATAAATAAAATTATTTGGAGAATATATAATATGTAAAGAATAATGGGAGATTGTGTTTTCTTTCAGCCTTTTGCTTACCATTATTTCTTAGTATAGCTACATAGATAAAAATTCCTCAAAGAACCCAAGGACCTATAGGGTTTGACCTATTATTGAATGATACAACAGCTTACAAAGCAGATCAGAATTCCATCACATAGCAGACAGGAGTCTCTGGCTAAGATATGGTTGCCATGTATGAACTGCAGAATCCTGGATGCTCACTAGAGCAGAGGTCCCCAACCCCCGGTCCATGGACTGGTACCGGGCCGTGGCATGCCAGCAACTAGGCCGCACAAACAAGCAAAGCCCCATCTGTGGGATGCAGGCAGCACACAAAACCATGCACTCTCCAGTCTGTGGAAAAACCTTTTTCCACAGAACCAGTCCCTGCACTAGAGGGCAGCAATTTTAGATCATTTAAGAGGACTCAGATTCAGAGGATGAGCATCAGCAGCCAGCAAGGGGCTCTTGATCTCAAGAATTGCCCAATTCTATCTTAGAATCCAAGAAGTTTGAACAGCCTAAAGGAAGGATTGTTCTTAAATGCCAAGTTGGTATGTAATAATATCTTCCTTATCCATGATCAACCTGACATGCATAACAAACACCTGGATAGGCTTGCAAGGGAGAGTTTCCCCTCAAAGTATTGTCTGTCTCAGTTTCAAGTTTGCCATCAGCCACAACTTCAGAGAGGAGCAATTCCCATCCTAGGAAGCCTTGAGGGCTTTTGAAACTCTGCTCCATGGGCATATGGATGTGAAATCCAAGTTGAAATTGGGTTCTAGCGAATAGTTGGACTTGTTGCTGTTGTGCCGGTCTCCTTGTTGTGCAGAGATATCTCTGCTGAGCTACTAAGCTTCATTAACTGGTTGGTGGTGGAATTGCTGAGGCTTATGGTTCTTGGGAACTTCAGTCTCCCCTTGGTGGCACTAAGTTTTGATCAATTGAGGAGTTCACATCCAACATGGTGAACCAAGTAACTGAGAGCCCAAAACATACTAGAAGTTACATTCTAGATCTGGTTTTTATCTTGAGGCAATTAAGACATGATATGGATGTTGAAAATATTACCTTCAATCCATTGCCTGACAAATTACTCTCTAATTACTTTTCATCTTACTGGTGCCACCTTCCCCTGCAGAGAGGACCTATTGCATTAAATTGTTTTGCTCCAGGTGACTAATAGATTCTGTTAGAATCCAGAAGGAGCTTGGAGCTTCTCCTGAAGTTCTGATGGGTGCTCTGACAGAAGCCTTGGTCTCAGCCTGTAATAGGCAAGTGATGAGGCCTCGGATAGGACAGCTACCACATGGACTCCCACTGTGCTCTCATTCTAGATTGGTTCTTGGTTTTCTATGCAACTTAGAGAGTTGAAGCACCAGAAGAGACACAGCACCATTGGAGAAAGATGACGAATGAATCCAATTGAGCATGAGTAAGAAACTACAGGTAGTCTTTGACTTACAACAGTTCATTTAGTGACCATTCAAAGTTGCAACGGCATAGAAAAAAGTGACTTATGACCATTTTTCACACAACTGTTGCAGCATCCCCATGGTCATGTGATTAAAATTTGGCCGCTTGGCAACTGACTCAAATGATGGTTGCAGTGCCTCGGGGTCATGTGTTAATCTGTTATGACTTTCTTACAAGCAAAGTTAATGGGGAAGCCAGATTCACTTAACAACCATGTTACTAGTTTAATAACTATAGTGATTCACTTAACAACTGTAGCAAGAAAGATCGTAAAATGGGCAAAATTCACTTAACAAATGTTTCATTTAGCAACAGAAATTTTGGGCTTAATTGTGGTCATAAGTCGAGGACTACCTTTATATTAGGAATTGCATCATGATGATAAGAAGAACAAAATGTAGTTATTTGTATTTGTTATGTAACTTTTATCCTGTGCACATATAGCTGACTAATAGTCCTTTTTAAAATGATCTTTACCTTGCTGCGAAGGGCCAAATCACAGAGCTACCTATGGGACCATTGGGAGGAATATTCTACATATCTGGCAAATGAAGTGGCTGAAATTTGTCAACTGGGGAAGTCCTATTGAGATAGAAACAGAATATTTGTATGATTAACTACCATAAATTTAAGGTAGTAACTCCTGAAGAGCTAGACAGGATTTTCAGATCTGCCACCCTGACCACTTATTAGATCTGTGTCTCTCCTGGTTAGTAAAGGCCATATCGGAGATGTAATTGTGTCTACATTTGGGTATCAGCTTTCTTGGCAGGGATGTCTGTGTATTTGTATGTGTCCTGCTACTTAAAGGAGCTAACCTTTTAAAAATAAACAAACAAAAGATTGACTTTTATCCATTTTCTTTCCTAGAGTAGGCAATCACAAAACTGCATCTCACTTACTTTGGCCATGTCATGCGGTGGAATTCACTGGAGAAAGCACATATGTTGGGAAGAATTAGTAGTAAAAGGGAATCAGGCTGCCAAAGAACATGATGGCTGGATACCTTCTAAGCTGACATCAGCCAGAGCGTAGAAAAATTTGAAGAAGCAGTGCAAGATCGGAAGATGTGAAGAGACCTGACCCGTAGAATCACCAAGAGTTGGACATGACTAAATGGATAACATCAACAACAACATCAGGGTAGGCAGTTCACTTGGAAGGAACTTATTGCATTGAGAAATTCAAAGTGGCCAAAGGCCTTCTGACTTGTTTCCACCAGGTGCTTCTTAGAAACCTAAATACAGTGTGAAAATATCCCCCAATTATTCTGCATGAATACACTCCAGGACAGTCAGCTTACTTTAGCCCTTTTCTAGGCAGGATTCAACATACTGACTGCCATTAGATCAAATAGTCTGTGTGTGCCAGGACTTTAGTTTAGGATTGGGTGATTTCTCCATGACCTCATAATAAAGAAAAAGAGCAACAGAAATATGTGCTAGTATGGAGAAAATGCTGGATTTGTGCAAACAACAACTTAAAACAGCTGTAACCAGTCCTAAGGTTTGAATGGTAATTATCTCCAAAATTTGAAAAATAAGGCAAATTAGGTTTCTAAATTACATCTTTGGTTGTATGAGTTGGGCATGAGTCCCAAACCAAATCTCAGAAATAGGGTCCCTGATATCCATCTTTCAGGCAAAAGGTTGTGGGTTTCTCCTTTTTTCAATAATCTCCCTTCCACATCAAAGTTGTCTTTTAAAAAAATACTTATTAGAGAA
Source organism: Protobothrops mucrosquamatus (assembly GCF_001527695.2). Classification (NCBI taxonomy): domain Eukaryota; kingdom Metazoa; phylum Chordata; class Lepidosauria; order Squamata; family Viperidae; genus Protobothrops; species Protobothrops mucrosquamatus. Next base: position 484,037 of record NW_015386467.1, read on the forward strand.
ATGTGAGTTCCTTAACCTCTAAAGCAGAGGTCTTCAAACTTGGCCCTTTTATGACTTGTGGACTTCAACTCCCAGAATTCCTCAGTGTGCCTGGCTGAGGAATTCTGGGAGTTGAAGTCCACAAGTCATAAAAGGGCCAAGTTTGAAGACCCTTTGTCAGCGCTGTGACATTCGATGTCGTCGCTCTGACAACTGAGAACCAGCAGCCATTTTTACTTTTGCTTTTAATGTGCCTTTCTATTCTTTTAGAGTTCAGTTGTAGAAGGGGGGATGGGGTAAATGCCTGAGGATTTAGCTAGCTATAACAATGTAGAAGTGTGGGAACTCGAGGATGTGTTCTGATAAGGTTTTGGCGGGCTGAGGGGCCGAAGAGGAAAGCCTGTGTTTTGTGCTAATTGGGGAATGTGATTTATGACAGCTCTTGTGGGGTGGGATTTGCAATTTGTTGCTTTGTATCTGGGAGGAGGGAATCTCATTCTTGGGTTCAACTATGTAAGTGCCAATACTTTGTTTCCTAAATAAAATGTTCTTTAAGGAAGAATTCTTGCCTTGAAGTTCTTTTACTGGTTTCATCTATTGGAACCATGACACCCCTGCTCTAAAGCAACCAGCTATTTGTCTTTTGTCCCTAACTATGTGCACCTAGGAGAAACCGAGGTAGATTTTTTTCCCTTTTCCCCAGTGCTCTTTTAGAGCAATTCTTGGCTTTTCAACTCTACACAGACCAAACAATTTCATACACTCTTTACAGTATCTCAACACTCTACACCTTGTATCCTTTCCCTTCAGACTTTGGCCTTCACTGTTTGGCAAACAAGCAAGGTCAAAGGCAAGAGATGGGATTATGTTGTTTTATAATGTTTTTTTAAAAGAAATATTTATTGGTCAGCTCTAAGTAGGACCACCACCTTTCCTTCTAATATAGATTCCTTCTTAATTGCAGAATATCCCTGATGAAGTTAAATACTAGCAAGCACCAATAGGACTTTCACTAGAATCATGATATTTTCCCCTCTTCTTCAGGCTTCCTGAATCATGTGCCAGAAATAGCTGCAATTTTGCATTACCCAAAGCCATCCCATTCCATGAATAATACTAACAGCTGCTAGAATATCGAGAGCTCTTACCACACAGATCCTCTAGCTCAGATTTCTCTTAATTTGTGATCTCCAGATGTTTAAGATGACAACACTCACTGGCTGGGGCTGATGGGAACTGTGATCCAAACACCTGGAGATAACAGGTTGGAAAAATATACTGTAGACAGAAGTATCTACTCCCCCCACTCCCACCATTACAACTTTGGCAGATTAAAATAATAAGAATAATGGCAATAAATGACAGCAACTACTTTTACATAATCCTTCTGCTCTTGCATATCCTGTGCAACTGTATGTAATTTCCATACTTTCCACAGCTGGCAAGATTCTGTTTCTTTCATTTCCAGAATCTGAAGCACATTGGTGCAACATCACCATTATTTTAAAGCAAAGCAGCTAGTCTGTCTCACAATTACCAAGAACAAAACTGATATCGGAGCACAGACTAATTATGGGAACTTTTAGAAAGGAGAAAGTCTGGTAGAACAGTCTCTTCTGATGGGAGAGGACAGGGATGAGTTTCTCCCCACTGCAAACCCAAATGGCTGTCTGCAGACAAATCCTGGCATGCACATATGCACAAAAACCATACCCAGGCCAGCTTGAGTGTTATTCCCACAAGAAAAATTAAACACTCCTAATGCTTTTTTGAAGTGAATTGCGCCCACCCACCCCCTTCATTTGCATCTTATAATAAGGATGTTATCATTCTAGTTTATAGCTCAGCTCTTTAGTTGCTATCTCTCGGGGGCTTAGATTGCTCCTCTAGAGTTCAATATCTGTCTGTGAACGAAATGTAATCTTTTGAAAGCACTTTCCTTCTGTATTAACATTACAGCTCTGATGAGTTAAAGGTTTTTCACTTTTCCAAGGTGTACAAGGTGTTTTGCTATTCCAGAGCGAGTCCACCAGATAATGGACTTGGTTGTACCACCCTCACTCAGCAGACGTGCTGTGTGAGTTAGCTACGAGCTGAGAAACCCTTTTCACCTCTTTATGCTGAGCCATAATCTCCAGTGTGCTCGGTCTCTTACAGTTAGATTAATTATAAAACCTTGTCACTAGGATATTAAAATGATGTTTAATACACAAAAGGGAATAAAGGAAAGGAAGGGATGGGGGTGGAAAAAGAATGTATCATTTTGCCCCATGACCTGTCTCACCAGTTGCATGCAATATTGGCTTCAAGTTTATTTTCTTCCTGCATTTCTGTTTCATAACTATTCTTTTAATGGCACATTGAATAAAGGGCTTTTCCCTTTGAAAATGCCCAAGGCCACATCTACCTGAAGTGTATATACATGTGCTATATATTGTCTCCATACCAGCAGAGGTGGTAAATTCAAGAATAACTAACCCATGAAAAGGAAATCATGCAGAAAGGTTATTCTCCCCTCCCAACACCCACTGCTCCTCTTCTCTAAGAATAATTACCTTGGTAAAATAAGAATAATAGTAATAATAATGGAGCCCAAGAACATGACCTTACATAGAGAAAAAGGGCCATGAGCATTCAATAGGATCTGCGATGAGCATTCAGCTCTTGCTCTCTCACTCTCCTTTTTTTAGAAATCCAAGCTTTCAATGAGTCAGGTTAAAAACTCCAAATGAATATTCAGGAAAATGATGAATATTCAATGAAATTGTGAAAGATCTCCTCATAGTTTCATTCCAAATTTTTTTATTTGAAATCTACAAAACATCTATCAGAAACTCTTCTCTCTGACCAATCCTCTTCCTTCCCCCACACCTCATTGTGAACTTGGCTGAAGATTACTTTGAAACCTGTTGATTTAAAGCTTATCATGATTGCAAAGGAAGCAGATTACCCTCTATAGTGAACAGCAGATAGTCATAGAACAGGGATGTAAAACTGGTGGCCCACGGGCTGGATGCGTCACACACAGGCATGCCCACCCCAGCTCCACAAAGGCACAAAACGTTGTGATACGTCGTATGTCACGTGATACGATCAGGTTTAACACCCGTGTCATAAGACACGTCCCTCCAGTGATTGTGGAAATCTACCTTTGTGTAATGTTTGAGAAGCTGTTGAGCTTTAATGGTGATTAAATCTAACCGGCAACTCTTAAATCCACCATTGACCACAAAGTCAATGGATGCATTTATTTCTGGGAATGATAAATAAATAATCTGCCTCAAAGAGTTCTTCTGAAAGTGGATGGAAAGACAGATGCTTGAGAGATGACAGGGTGCAATAATGTACATAGACCATTACATCATCACCAACAACATTGTCATCTAAATAAAGAACTATATTTGTTTATTAAATTACTGGGCCACCCTTCAGTACAAGCATTCCCCAAATTCATGCAAAGTTACACAATTAAAAACAATTCTAATAGTATTTCCAACATTACATAGTACATAAAACAGCAGTGATAAAATCAACATGATGTAACAACTAAAAGCTTGGGAAAATATAAAGGAATTTGGCAAAGTCTAGGATTCTATAAATAAGATGGCACCACTAAACAGTTGCCTCTGCAACTTGGCACTACCTATTCTGTTTCTTGAGAGTAGGACCAGCTACCATGGAAGTAAACATTCTTTGGGTAACCAAATCCCAAGAGGTGAAGAGTTTTAAAGATAAATTTCAGTAGTTTGAATTGTGTTTGGGAATGGGCTGGTAAACTGTTTAGAAATTGATCAGACACATTTCAAGCTATTATGCCTAGCCCTTCTGGAGTCAAGGCTTTAATGAAGGAGGTTTAGCCTTTCCTCCCATACTGTTTCATAATTCACCCCATCCTCCAGCTCCTGTTGCTCCTAGGTCCTGTTCATTCAGTATCCTGGGCACATGGTGACATAGGTGTACAAAGTTCTGTTACATATAATGGGCACCCCTGCATATACAAAGAGCTAATTCTTCATATAGTGTGACAGAGTGATTCTTACATGTGCTCCATATGGCCCGATACATAAATAATATATACAACTCTTTGTATGAAGGCTGTTTGTATGAACATCCTGATGGTGTGCTTGGTTGCAAAACACAACATATTTCAAAAGATGCAGGCATTTGTCTTTCTATATAACCAGTATTATGTGGAGAAATAGGGGCCAGAACCTCTGCTTCAACTTCTTGGCCTATATCCCTCATCCCCTGCTGCCACCCGCCACTCCCCAGTTGAATGATGTGGATGGGAGCCAAATGCTTGACTTGCTTAGACTTCACCTTGTGCAACTTACAACCCTGATTTTTCCAGCTTCAAAAGAATGTAAGGAGGAAACCTAAGTACTTGCAATGGGATCTGGACAGGCAATGGTGTTAACTCATTCCTTATTAACACTGCAGAAAATCACTTTGTGTGCTAGTACAAAATGAGCTCCAAACTCACACTGAAGCAGCCACTCAGTAATTTCCCCAATTATCCAAATACCATATGAGCTGGAACGATGGATAGAGGGGGAAATAGCAATTTATTTCAATAACCTTTTGTGTTTTAGGTAATTTTTGTTACTCTTGGATAAATGGTAGTGGTATGGGTAGGGTATGATGTTGAATGGTTCCCTTTGCCTCCTACTGTTATTCAGCTAACAGTGAACACCAATTGGGTCATGGTGTTTCCTGCATGTTTGGGGTCTCAAGTTCAACAGAAGAAGAAAAAAGAATGAAGGTTGGTTTCAGCTAACTTTGTGATATATTAAGGAAGGGAGCCACATTAAGTTTATGTGGCAATGGGTATTAATGAGTAATAAAGTGCAATTAAAAGAAATAAAAACCAATATGGGAAATGAGAAGTGCTCATCATTCTTGCCACAAGAGCTGTATCTCCTTCTCATCTTCACCATTGCCCCCAAACCTAGCCCAAGTTTTTGGAATGCATTCATTTGCTCTGAGTCAGAAATTTGGCAAATCACCAGGAAGGAAAATTCCAGAGCTGTAGGGAATGTCTCTGTATGATGTCAAGAGGTAAGAGGATTTATGCCATAGATAATAGACATGATTAAATTGTAAAACTTTTAATTCTGATGGATCTTAAAACCCCAACTTAGACTTTTAAAACAATGATTTCTGTAATTTCTACACTTGTATTTCAAACTATGCAAAATATCAACTCCCACCACAACACTTTTCTAGTAGATGAGCTATATGATACTAAGCCAGAAGCAATCAATGTTTTGCTGGCCAGAGCAGTGGGAGGTGGAGGGGAAAGATGCAAAGGGCACCAGTAGGCAAAGTGATGATGACAGAATTGAACAGGGCTCTGCCATGGAAACACAACTCTGGTTTTTCTTGCATTTGGGAAGGATATGTTTTATTTATGCTAAAAGGCTATTCCTAAATTTAAATTTCTATTTAATTCTACTTACTTCCCAAGATGGGAAATAAATCAACTTGCAAATGGACTATCCATGGTATATTTGGAGGAGGAGGAGGAGGAGGAGGAAACAGTTCAGGGATTTCATGTGATCTGTAATCCTTCAAAAGAGCTTGGGCTTAAGGAAATGTCTGCACACCCTTAGAAGAGATTCCTGGCTCCCGGCTCCTTGGATCCTACCAGAGAAATGAGGTCATCAATCCCAATCAAGCTGGCATGATTAAATAACAGAGTTCCAATGCAGAATTGCTGGCACATCAGTATTACGGTAGGTAATGTATTGTCTTAACACAGGTAGAAACACTAGCAGCACCTTCTCCTTTACTTTTGTGAACAGGAAGAAAGGATACATAATGAGTTATAGATCCTAGTCTGTGCAAGTTTAGTTTGACAGGTGAGCATTGATTGGCTGATAGTTCTTCGTGCTCAGCTATTGGTCAGAAAAGACAAACAGTGATTGACTGGTGGTTGTCTGCAAACATTACTCAAAAAGATAGAAATGTGCCTGTGCTCATAATATTCTGGCTTTGAATGAATTGGAGATGGTAGAACTATAATAGTTTTACTACTTGCAAACTAAACAATAACTTGGTGATTTATAGACTACTGTTGAGCCTAGAAGACCTGTTTGTTTTTCCTATCATGACTTATTTCTAATTGTAGGCATTAATATACACATGCTCCCTGAATCTTTTGGTTCTGAACAGTGGCGTAGCGTGGGTTGTCAGCACCCGGGGCAAGGCAAGTAATTTGCGCCCCCCCCTCCACAGTGGGCGGCGACCCGGCGGCTCGGCTCGGATTCGCACAGGCAGGGGCAGAGAGCTGCGAGTGCGAGCGCGCCCCCCCAGATGTTGCGCCCAGTGCGGCCGGCCCCCCCTGCACCCCCCACGCTACGCCTCTGGTTCTGAAACAAAAGCGAGATACTTTCCCCTATGGCATTGCCATAGGAGGGCATATATTTGTACAATCTAAGAATTGCCTTAGTGGGAAAGACTGTGATGAGATGATTGTCTGTATCTGCCATTTAATCCACTGCTACCTGTCAACATTACAGCATGAGGTCTTGCTTTCCATTTTTAGGCCAGACTGGACACCACATAGACCTGTACTTTTATGGCCTTTCAGACCAAGAAATGTAAGGAAGTAGAAAGATCTGAATTCTAGAAGAGTCCATTGAAGGTTTTTGGCTTTTAGCTCAAGATATTCAAATTCTTTCCTACATTAACACAATTTAATGAACTTTGTTTTTATGGTTAATTTCTCAATGATATCCGGAGCACTAACAGTACAATCCTGGTAATTTCCTTTGTCTACTTTTTTTCCCTTTTGCTTGCTCACTTACTCTTTTTCTTTTAAAAATGATAAATCCGTTGAAGGGAGAGTTTAACTTGGAGAGGACAATAAAAAGCTGGACTAAGCAGGCAAAATTTTGGGTGCAGTTGGAATTTTTACAGCAATGCCTGTTCTGTCTTACAAAAAGGCTGCTATATGAAGCCTACTCAAAAAATTGCTGCCATACTAGCTTCTCTGGCATGCAAATCTTTGGATAATTTGTTTCAGTGAAGGCTTCAGCCCAACACTCACCAAAGCACCTTCACTCTATTCTATTTCTTGTTGGTTGATTGAGGCGCTGGAGCTGCTTTGCTTGGCAAAAATGAATTTTGTACGCACACACACAAGCTGCTTCTGTGAAAATGAAGCAGCCAATCAGATCAGTGATTTGCCTCTACTAACTCTTTTGCCATTATGAGATGATTGATGCACCTCACTGAAGTGAATTGATTGGGTTCCATGTGGGTCTGTGTAACTGTCACAAAGGACCCATTTCCCAGAAGGCATCTGGTGAGGATGCTTGTCCCCTTGTTCCTTCCACTCCTGGGGCAAGTGGGAATAAAGGCAAACAAAGCATTCAAGGCTCAGTTTGGAAACAGATGTTATGTTGGAAAGCAAAGAGCAGTGCCTCATTTTCAGCATGACCACATCGTCCCCTTTTACAGAAAGGAACTACAAAAGAAAATAATTGCAGAGGAGCAAGAGACTTGGTGTTGCCGAAGGAGATACTGATGCCAGTGTTGGTCCCCATTAGATCTTATATTGCCTATCTCTGTGATGAAGTCTGATGCAAGAGCTGAAGACTAGCCCAGGATAAGGAATTCTTGCTGCTGGTGTTGTAGAACTTTTATCTAATGAATCTCATTGCTGGTGACTTCCAAATAAACTTTTCCTACAAACCCAACAAGCAGACAGCCATTCTGAAAGATTCTGGAGACAGTTCTTTGAGCAAGCATACAATAATCTCACTCAAAAACTATTGAATTATTGAACTCTATTCAATAAAGGTGTGTTAATGTACAAGCTTCAGACTAGGAAGTCAACTGTCATTAATTCCTCAGGGTCTTGCATCCAAGATCTGGCTTCAAAACAAATAGGACAGAGATCTTTGTCCCCTCACTATAGATAAAAAAATTTCCAGCAACTGAACTGGAGGGGGAAACATTCCTGGAATAATTCAGGATTGAGCGCAGGAAAAGTTTGTAAGATGAGAATTAAGTCCCTAAGGTATCCACGCAACCATTCTCCCCATCCTATCCTTTTCATCCTACCAGTAATGGCTTTGATTGTTAGTTTACAAGACTACAGAGTTATTGGCTGAGCTGGCAGGACAGTTCTTTTGATAATTGTTCCTTTTTGGCATTTCTGATAAAGTTCATGTAGAATCAGCTGCACTGACTGAGCCTCTAAGCTCAGCAAAATGTTTTCTGCAACTAGCATTCTAAGTTCACCAAGAATAACAGGACATTTCATAGAAAGAAGAGACAGCTTCTGAGATCCAAACAAATTCAAATGTAACACTTTTCAAGAATTTTTTTGAAAAACTTGTAATGAACTGTATTAATTATAACGAGTAAAACTAGGGCTTATTACTCAAACAATATTAGATTTTACACCATGGGCCAATACATTCTGCAATTTTATAGAAGTGTTTGCATTTTAGATTTTCATATGGATGGTTTATGGTTTTGCATTATGATCTCCTGAAAAGAATGAAACATACAAAAGAACTGTGGGAGGTGGTTTCTTGGCTTCATCCTCAAAACTGCCAGCTTCTCTATTCCATCCTCTGCAACATCTATAATTTAGGCAGGGAAAAGCTTTTATAAGTATTTCACATATGGAACATTTATTCCAAAAGCATGAAATGTTACTCAATAAACGTGTGTCTTTGTCTTCAGACAGCCATGTTTCAAGAATATGCTGCCCCCACCTTGAAAATCAGTAGGTAAGTATGAACAGTAGATGTTGCTGAACTACATCTCTCAATCAATATGGACAATTAGCAATTCATGATACTACACAGCCCAAGCTCCTAGTCAGATGAACCCTCAAACACCAGTATCTATGCATCAGTCTTTATTTCTGCTCTGGGACTTCCTTGTCATTCCAGGTCACAGACTGTAGTGCAAAAACTCTTTTGATTCCTACTGTCTGCTTATGAGCTATTGCAAATCTTGCATATTTGTGATATGCATGGATTTGAGACCATGATTTTTACATGTTCTTCTGGAAATTGAGACCAATACCTTCAGACCCACCTGGCCAGTTTCTGGTACCCAACTTTGTTGAGACCTCAGAAAAGCGTTAGTTGCAAAACCATGTTAGCTGAAGTCCTCAGAGTAATGTCCTGTGTTTCTGTGCAATAAGATGTTTTAAAGGTTTTATGGTTCCTTCTCACATGTGACAATAGTCCCAGCAAGGCTGCCTTAGGATGGAGCTGCAAGTATGGAAGTGGCTTCCACGGTAGTCTGTTGGGTCTATAAAATTGGACGGATTATGGCATAAACATGTAACTAGGGCCAAGGGTGTAGATGTTGTCCACTTGAATGATGAGAAAGATAACGAAAGTCTTATATTTCTGAAGTTTCAAAACCTCTCTCAAGAGAAAAGTACCTACTGGGACCTCTGCCATAAAATTCTAGCCATGTGGTTAAAAACATAGCAAGGACTCACTTTAAAATCTATGAGTGCTTAATAAATGGCACATTAAAAGCAGAATATTAAAAAACTAAGAAAGGAACTTATTTCAACTTTCCCTGAAGTTAATGGTTACTCCAGCACATTTAGAACTAAATATTCCAGCCATCAGGCTTCAAGACTTCTTATTGAGTATTCAGATTATCCAACAAGATCCAACCTGAAACTGGCAGAAAAATGTATGTGTATCTTTCAAGTTGCTGTTCAGAGTTTCTGGTAATTCCTTGTGAGCAACTGAAATCAGTGTGCTTTAATGAGCGGTCTGCTCCATTTTATTAGCATTCTATAAAAATTGTATCAACCCACCAACAGCTTATGATGACTTAATCAATGCAATTTTTAAGGTTGGGGGGGAGGAAAATGTCACAAACAGGTTAACCTTTGCTATATTTTATTGCCAAGACACTCAGTTACTGCATGTAGAGACAAGGATTCTAGAACCAAGGTAATTTAATCAAAGAAATAGAGTGGTGGTGATGTATTGGGGGAGGGGGCTGCCAATTTATTTTTATTTAATCTTTCTGAACCTTGATGCAAACAGATTAATTTGGGGGAAATGAAAGAGATATTTAGGACCCAAGATGCAACAATATGTGATTGCTATTAAAAAGGGAAAACATGATGACTTAAAAACTTGACATGCAATAAGATCTTGTCAATGTTAAGATACCTTTTTTTAGCATATTTACTGTGCTTTTTCTTGTTTGGGCAGTTGTGAACCAAATTGCTTTTCTAATGAAAACAAAACCTTTCAATAATGTTCAGTGTAACTAATTAAATTACTTTCCCACTCTTTTAACTTGATGAGCTTAACCATGCCTTGATACATGTTGCAAAACTGATGCGTCTCATTACATTTCTCATGGATTTTTCTAAATTTAGAAATGACTTGGATTAGAGTTCTATAGCTTCATTCCATGTTGCTCTAGTTAGCTAGTTTTGTAGGTAAAATAAAGTTGTGTAGTAATGTGGGGGAACCCATGCTTCTATGAGAAAGTGGATCTGAAAGCTGCCTTGGTATATTCCTTCCCATGTGATTTCCACTCACCTTCATTGTTTAATGGAATTCTGCTAATGTAGTGGTCTATGTGGGAAAGACCTATTGGGAACCGTTGCCCACATTGCTCTCCTAAGAGGATTCATTTCTAAGGCAGTGATTAAAAACCTTACTTAAGGCAATTAGGGCATTAAATCAGGAAAGGGGAGTTGCCCTCTCTATAGCATATGGCTTGGCTTATTCCAAATATTTAGAAGTAAATTTGGGTGTCACAGTATCTTTCCAGCTACATCAATGATTTGGTCCAGAATATGTAGGCCATTCCAACACCAATAGTTTCATTTTCCACATCATTCCTTCTATGTTGTCCAGTTTCAGTCAGGCTCATAAGAATTATGTGATTGTTTTTTTTCATCCCTCCATCCAAACTCTAAGGTTTTAGGTAACTAATATAATTGAATTTCCATGAGAGTGTCTAAACTAGTATTTCTTATCTCAGTGAAAACTTTTTGTTACTTTAGTATTTTCCTTGAATAGTTTTAGCTACCTTGATAAAATAGAGAGGGACTCTAAGAAATGTATTAATTTTCATGTCACTTGTTTTCCCCCAAAGAACAAGTTGTACAATCACAGTCTGACACAAACACCTCTTAGATTTCATTTGTTTGTTATTTTTCCAAACAAAGTAGCCCACCCACCCCATTCTCCCCCAAAATACATACTTAAGCAACAGAAAGCAATACACCACAATAAGCATCACTTAGTTGCACACAAATAATAAATTAAGACAGTTGGAAATCCCACACAGAATTAGGCAAGAATATCAATGTGATGACTAGAATATGGAATTGTAATAATGATTTTCAATACTTCTGCAAACATATGCTGTCAAGAACTGTAAATTGTAGGGTGTGAAAATATAGGTTGTTTCTGGTTTAATCTGGAAAAGTAGATTTAGAAAAACTTATGATAATTTAGAGGCATGCTAGTCACATGGCTCATAGTTCAGTTCTTGGTACTTTCAGTTGAAAGGATTACCAGATTGGACCTTTGGAGGAGAAAAACAGCCACTTAGCATAGCACTGACAGTAATCAACATAAAACCAATGAGCTGGCTCAGTATAAACCAACCAGACTCCTTTACCTTCCCCCAGTTGGGGCAACAATCAGTTACATTCACAAACCTGGCTTAGCAACCCATGCATATACAATTTTTTTGAGGGAGGGCATATATAAATCCTGTGCACATCCGAAGCTCTCCACTGAAAACCTACCTATGTTTCTATTTGTACCTAGACCTTATGTGTTATTTTATCATCTGTCAGAACTATCCTTTCCCCAATTAATTTAGGAAAAAATAGTAGTAATGACCCAGCTTCACTTGTTCTTTGAAAGAGTGTTGCCCTCTGTGGAAAAATTAATTGCAGGAAAAATAAGATTTAAAGATACAAAATTCCTTGCTTCTTCCTCCACTACTCAATCCAGATTCTTTGTGGGTCCTAGGCATGGAGTAAACATGTACCAAGTGGCTATAACCAAGAGCAAGCAGAACTTATTAATTTTGAAGTAGTAATTTGGGAGGAGCTCCAGAAAGGGTTAAGAGAGACTTCCTCTGAAATGACAAGAGATGTTGCCTGTCAATATAGCATAGGATACCAAAATTGCTGGATCAATGATATGGATCAATGATGTGTAATTAATCATTGGGATTCAAAGCTTAAGGACTACCAACAGAAGGTAGAAAAGATATATTCCATGCTGGTCAACGCTGCACAACAGGCTTATCATGGAGGATGACAGATTTCTGTTCTACACTAGTAAAAACTTCTTGTCTACAAGAGCAGCTTGATAATGGAACCAAGCATCTGGAAGGTTAGTGGTTCTGCTTCACTGGAGGCCTCCAGATAGAGGAGGGAAAAATAATCTGCAGGAGTTACTTTGGCTTTTAATTTAATACATCACAGGGAATTAATTAGTTGCTTAGAAGCCTCCCTTTAAATTCTAAGATTCCAAGCCCATTTTATTTCTATCCATTAATTTTTCAACAAGGGTAGGCATATTGGTTCTGCCAAATGTTTTGGAACTTCGTATCAGCAAAGGATGGTGAGAATTGTAATAAAAAATATTTAGAGGACACCCAGTTGTCTTCCCATACCAGTTCGCACAAAGAACCTGCTTCCATAAGAATAGGTCAGGCTCTAAATGTATTTCAGACCCCCCAGATATTCAGGACCCGAGTCAGTGGCTGTTTCTGTCAGCTTTCTGCTTCTCTTTAAATCTCTTCTTGTTCAAACAACTTATAGCACATATCTTATGGGAAAAGCAAAAATATGGAGCTTCACTGGAAGAAGGAAAAGCACTATAAGGGAGTTACAGTATCAATATTCCCTTAATAAACACTGGGAAGTGTTCTGTGAAAAGATGGCCATTTCCATGATTGGACTTCATGAAGTTTGATCATATTTAACTAACAGGCACTTGCTTAAAACTTCCAAAGGGCTAAATAATAGTATTTCAATTCTACTAGTTAGGGAAGACATGTTGCACTATGACATCTGTTGCTTTTACATTGAGTTTTGGTTACTGGTATGCACAAAATAACCCAGCAGAAGTCAATGGGAGCGGTTGTTCCATGTGTGACATCAGCTGGCATACTATTATGTCATTGCAAGCATTGGCTATGTTAGATATTGCCACAAGAGTTCCTGTTTACTGTGCTCTCCCTTCTGCCATTCTCCATTAGTGGAGAATAGATGCTAAACAAAGTGGCTAAAAGGTTTCAGTCAGATATTTCTAAAATTGGCCTTGAAATATTCAGCATATACTTTAAAAAGAGATAATATCTCTTTATGCTATAGTAAGTCAAAGAAATTATTTTATATTGAATATAAATTAATAAAATTAATTTGTCCAAATCTTGCAACTTTTCCAAGGCCAAGGACCGTGGTTGCTACAGCTGCAGAGCATTGTGCAGTAACATAATAGCATCACCAGAGAAGATTTCCTGTTAGTGGAAGGGGCTGGGAAGAATAAAATTTGATCAGTGCATTAAATCCATCAGAAATTAATACATCTATTTTTATGTATTTCTCATTGAGAATTGGCACCATCATTATTTGGTAGTTTCCACCAAATGTTGATTGTATGTTCTTGACAGACTCAGTGAATTGCAAAAATGGACTCGGGAGTCACATACAACCTATAGGGTCCCCACACCACTCAACTACAGTCTCCTCTGTGACTCATGTAGAAGTTCAAAGGTCCAGGGAAAAAGCCTTCCCAAACTTTAAAGTGTTCTAAAATGTGTTCTTTCAGGCTTTGGACATCATAAATGAGAAATGTAGATGTGCCTGAGTAAAAGGTTTGATTTAATAACTCCTTGTTTATTGGATCACTCTATTATTTTTAGGTGGCTTTCCCATTGCCATTCTAGAAACAAAATGGCACACAAGATTGTCAAAAAAAGGAATATAGATATATATAAGAAAGCCCTTGATGAAGGATTTTTCCCCAATGATGTGGTTTTGCTATTTTGTTAAAAATATATAAATAGAAAGTCTTCTGGACAGGCGGCAGAGGGGTGTCTGCAAAGATCCTGCCTTTGATGCTGTTCAGTCAGGTAGCATCACGAACTAACCAAACAGCAAACCCCACTTGGATTTCACATACGTGGCGCAAATCCCCATTGCGTTTCAAATTCTCTCAGAATTTAAGCGTCCTTGAGCTTCCATCCGGAATTTGCCACACATCGGGAGTTCCCTGGGCGCTACGCCAACCTAAAAAAAAATGGGGACAGAGGAGGGAAAAAAGAAAGGTGTAATATGGACCGAAAGTCAAAGCATTTGTTTACAATTATGAGGATGCAGCACACTAGGCAATAGAGTACTTTACTTGATCACCTTGTACCTCCCAAGTTAACAATCTCCTATATTACCTAAGCAGAAAAATACAGTGCCCCAATCCAGCATATGTACCTAGTCACTCACAACAAAAGCTCACAGATTGATATGCTCATTGGCCAATTTTGTAGAGAGACACATTCAAAAACTTTTATGGGTCAGAGTGCATTTTGTGATGGATGCATATGGGTTCACCACAAAGAAGCCTGCATTCATGGTGTCGTGGTGGCACAATGGTTAGAATACAGCATTGTAGGCTAACTCTGCCTACTGCCAGGAGTTCGATCCCAACCAGCTCAAAGTTGACTCGGCCATCCATCCTTCCAAAGTTGGTAAAATGAGGACCCAGATTGTTGGGGACAATATGCTGACTCTGTAAACCTCTTAGAAAGTGCTGTAAAGAACTATGAAGCAGTATATAAGTCTAAATGCTATTGCTATTCATACCTGAATCTCCTTTGCTGGATCAGGGCTTTTAGGTCTACCCTAACACATAACATAATCTCAGGACAACACAAATTGTCATCAAACCAGTACTTTTTTCTTGAGAAATGCTGACATCCAAACCCATCAGCAGCTCCCATGACATGAGACATGGGCTTACATGCTTGTGCCCTTCAAACTTTGCTGACTTTAGTAGAAGCTGTGGATGTAGAATCCAGATTTGGAGAATTCCGTCCATGTAAATGATGAAGCTTTTACTGTTCCCCCCACCCACTAAATTGTCTTATCCAACGACACTGTTGTAATCTGATGCTTTGTCCATAAAGATCATCCGACTGATTGCACCGAGATGGATACTTGGTTATGTATTGGATGTTTTGGAAGCATGGGATGTTCTCCACTCATAATGCTGGAATATACGAGGAACTGCACCAGAAAGACATAGCTGATCATGTGTGCTGTTTCCCTTATTAAACAACATATAGCAGACAGTTCCTTAAAAGAAAAATCTTATGATACATTCTCATATCCTAAAATCAATCACAGAAACATTTTAGTGTCCATTACACAAGATATGATCCTGATCAAATACATGAAAAACTTTGGTAGCTCTGATAAAGACAAGCCATTACTTTATGATTTTAAGTGGCTCTTCAAGATCATTTCTAGCATGGAATTTCAGTGATCTAGTTCTGAGGGTTGATGGTGATATGTTATCATCATTTCTGCACAGAAAAAATACTTTAGCAGTGATGTTATGCAAACATTGATATGCATTTTGTATATTTGTTCATAGGATCATACAAGTATAACTGCTATTCTGCAGCCTGAAGTGATATAGCCCAACTGGAATATATCAATGGGAATCAGGACTGCAGCATAAAACCGTTTTCAGGATCTTCTTTCATTTGAAAATTGCAGTAGGATTGTGACAAATTTTCTGAGAAATGGCTTGGCTTTCTGAGGTTCAATAGCTTTCAGATGTTCACAAATGACAATGTTATTATATATTCCACCCACTTGAACCAAATTGTTCATTATTTGGATTTTTTTTCACCAGAAATAAATATCAACATGTTTCTTAAGTCTGCCAATCAAGCTTGTATAGAATGTTGGCATAACTTCAGAATGTGTTATGGCTACCATTAGAAATCACTTTCAGGAATCTAACAAGTATTAAGTGGCCTCAATAGTTCATGTTTTTATAATGCCATTAATTTATCACACTTCTAGAAAATGACACATTTCACATGGCTATTTTTTTTTGCTTTGGCTTTCAGGCCACAACACATTGTCTTATAAAAACTTTTTATTATTCTATTCTGCTTGGTTCCTGTAGATCAGCTTCCTTATCTTTTCTAGTTACTTAAACAATACTATGAGATCTTGAACATGTGGACTTAATTTCCATGCAGCTTATACATGGGAAGCAAAGTTGTAGTACAGAATTCCATGTCATATATGAATTGTTATTTAAATCTTTAAAACTGTGGGTCTCTAGATATTGCTGAACTAAAATTCTCACAATTTTAGCCAACACAACTTATGATTAAGGAAACTGAGATTTGCAGAAAAAACATTGAAGGTTCACAGCTGTCTCATTCTATGTTTAAGTGGCATCTTGCTGTTGTTTTTCACTATTGCCTTATTGTCCCCAACAGACCTAACCCCCTACATCATGAAAGTAATCCACAACTGCCACAGTAACCGTATTTTACTCAAATATATAACATGAAAGGTATGACTGAAAATAAAAAAAATCTTCATTTTAATCACATTCAGTGTTTGAGCAGTGTTTAGTCCTTATTCAGATGTGCAGATATTACGGTAGTATCCTACCCAACAAGGGCTGAAACCTAAGTAATAGTAATAAATGACTTGCGGAAACAAATCCCATGATTTTACTTTGGAGTGAAGGTTCTATGGTACTTTTTGTTCTTAAATGCTCTATCATGGATTCGAACTGAAATGACCACAATGCTAGGCTTCAACCATCTATTAAGAAAGGTTCCTTCAAATTACATTTGACTCCTAGTTAACTACAAAGATGTTCATGCAGTTGTTCTGCCAACAGTAGGAAAGTTATTTACTATCATCTTCTGGAATGTTTTTACTTCCCAGAACAGCCTACATTGAATTTCCCAGTGATTTCTCATTTAAAGTACTAACTAGGTTTGTTCCTACTTAGCTTTCACTGAATCAGCCAAGGGCACTAGGTGATGTCACCTTCTGTATTTACATATTCCACCTGAAAACAACAGGTTTTCATTGTGAATTTGCCAAGTTATCCTTAAACTGCTATATGGCCCTGGGCTATTTCCCTGTGCAAGCTAAAACACAAGAATGGGAGACACTTTGTTAAGATAAGTATGAGAAATCTGAAAGATTCTTGGAATTCTGGTTTAACAAAGTCTTTATAACAAAGCCTTTAGTAAGATTTATTGTGTTAAACAACATAGAAAACAATGTTGAAGAAAGAGGAAAGTGCCTTGTTCCATGCAGCCAAGTTAGTGTGTGATGGATGAGAAGAGAACCTAAATTAATTAACACTTGTGGAAGGTCTGAATTCTGAACTTAATGGTTTTACTCTGTTTCCATCAGCTATCCTATACAATCTTAATGATACAAAAGCAGGTATCATTGAGATGTTATCATAATTGACTTGGCTTGGAAAATTATTATAATAGTAAAACTGTAGAGCAAATGTGGATGCTATAATTAAACTTTCAGGGTATTTAAGATCTATCTATAGTCTCAGATTGTCCAAGCAAGTTCTCCTATTTAAGACAATATGATTAATTATTTCAAGGCATCATGTTTACAGATAGTTTTAAAATATATGTACATACATCAATTAGCCCGAGAAATGAAGACAAGACATACAGTTTGACAGTTTTCTGTATCATTCTGTACATATGCAATGTTCAAGGTAATGGAAACTGAAATAATGGCTGTTTCACAGCAGGTGACCAATGAAAAGATTTCTAAAATCTTTATAGACATTCATAAAAGCCAGTACAACAGGATATGCATTTTGAAATGTTTAATACTAGTACTAAAAATAGTAACTGAACTGATTAGTACTGAAGTCTTCAAACAGCATTGCCATTTTGATTTCAGTAATCTGCTAGCACTGATTATTTTCTTTATGAGGTGAAGCTAAATACATGGTTTGTGGTAAAAACTGAGACAGATATTTCATACTGAAACCTGACCAACCGTTCTCCCTCTAAAGTAAGGAAATTAATATCTAAATTAAATTCTGCAGGAAGACTGTACTAACATACCTTATATATGTAGTGAAGGAAAACAGGATGTTACTCTTGCACTAACCTGGTGTTGCAGTAAAGGCCTATTTTTCCATGTCAGGATTACCCACAATATTACCTACCTATTTTGTAAAGCCCAGGTTAATAGACAGCCAGTCACATACATTCCCTATAGTTTTCATACAGTTCACTAAATGACTAATCCACCAAACATGGGTAAATTACAGCACTATTAGTTTCCAGCCTCTTTTCTTCATGCTCTCAGTAAGCTATAAATAAATAAACAATACAGGAAAAAAATATAAACAGATCTAGAAACATTTGTAAACTTCTTTGCAAGGCTAAAAGAGCAAGCAGGTCACGATATCCACGTCTTCATTTAATGATCCAATCCACTGGTTTTCCAGTCATCTGAAAGTTTCTGGTCTTGTCAGTTTCAAATTCATCAGGCTTACCTTAACACCATCATAACAATTAAGCTAGCAGAAGGCTTAACTCCATAAAATAAATCACATGCAATTACTCCCAATTTTTAATCCTTCCTTACTTCTTCATCATTTTCTCTTTTGTTGCTTATCCCCAAGTTTCTAAAGGTCTGTCTGATCTGCAGGATTTAAGGCAAATTGTGCTGGAAGCCAAAAGGATACAAAAACATTTTTCCAACATTTTTGGAATAAAGATTTTGAATAGTCTTTAATGAATAGTGTGGAAGATCCATATGTCCTATCAAATGCATGATGTAACACATAATGCAGGAACAAGCACCGTAGGGCCATGCAGGAACATGAGTTGATGATTCAACATATCACATATACATCCTAGAAAGAACTTTTGTGGACAACATTTGAAAAGAGTTAATAAAGATATTCCCACCCCAAATCCTGCAAAAGATGTCTTAATCAGAATAGAGACTAACCTAAGGCCTAAAGTTTTCTATACCCATGTTTAGGTCAAATCTATATTATTTGTTTGGATCACAGAACTGGGTTAATTCTGCATTAATGATACAGATGGAAGTACAAACTTAGATAAATCTTAAGATTCTGCTGCAAAAGTAGACATGAAAAATAAAGTCTGAAAATGTTAATAAGGTGAAGAGATCACAAAATTATACATTGTTCTAGAAGTTAGGGAAAAATAAAACTATTGAAAGTTGTCCTAATAGAGGAGAAAAATTCAATAGACTTGATCTAAAATAATGGCAAGATAACTGGGAAGAAATATTAGCCCAGCGATTGTAAGGTTATAAAATTTGTATAACTTTGAAAGTTAGATATATGAGGAAGAATAGAGGTTGATTGGCTTGATGTGAGAAAAGTAAGAAAAACAAAATAGAGTTACTTTTTGGCCATCTAAAATGGTTTTAGGAATTCAAATGTAAAGTACCAATTAGAAAAGACAAAATTAATATAGGGGAAGAGAAATCAAAGTATAAGAAGCTGGATAGGTAAGAAAATCACACAGGCTAATCAGCCAGAAGCCGAATAATCCAGCAATAGGAAGTGAATGGGATACCTTGAACCCAGACAAGTTGAGAGTATAGGATACATTTCTGAAAACCTGTAGGGTTGAAGATGAATTGATGGAGAACCATTACTATTATCAATGATTAAACAATACCCTGGTTTGGGGAATTGGCTTCCCTGAGTAAACACCGTGTTACTTAGTACAATTTACTATGTCAATCAAGACTGTCACCTTATGCCTATTTTGCCCTCAGTCTGTATCAATGTTTAAATGGTTGGGAAGATACACAGTGCATGAGGATATTGTTCTGATTCGTTTGCTGAGTTACTTTTAATTCAGATAATTTGGCCAGGAACTAGGGTTGTCAATAGTTGCTGGTGAGCATTATATTGACCACTTCCCACTTGAAGACCTTGAAAAAGAATTAAAATAGCGGTTGTGGTAAATAAGAGCATTTTATTTTTTTAAAGGTTAGTACAGCTTTGAACATGTTTTAATTAATGTAAGAATTAAAACTAAATAATATATGATAAAGAAAATATATCAGGAATTTATGCTTGTTATTAATCCTCTAAGCAGTGCTTCTAACTGCATGACATATGATTTAGCAGCTCCAAAGTGTCTTAGGATGCTACAAGTATTTGTGAAGAATTTTGTGCAGAACTAATGATGTTTGCTTGCCAGATCAGAAAAGGAAAAGTAGGAACAGGAAAATTCATGGCTTCAGTTTAGTATCACCTTCCTAGAAAAATTATTTTTCAGATCCTGCTTGTCAAAGCAGCCAGCAATCTAATACACAAGGGACTGCTCTGGTGACTCTTGTTGACATCATCAAAAGCATCCTTCATTTCTATAATTTCTATAATATATGTTCAAATTTTGAATCAATAACAGCTCAATTTTATTTACTTCTCTAACACACTCTAACCAACCTTAAACTATCATGCTGTAAAGGTGAGGGGGGAAAACATGAAATTAGAAAAGCTTAGCCTTCCGCCCTAAAATGGCAATAAGGGTATATTGAAATCGAGAATAGAAAGATCAATCAAATTTAGGAAATGGGGGAACTGAAAGGAACACTAGAGAAAAGTTAAAATTTGAAGAGGGAGAAGATACTGGAAGACAAGTTTGGTTTGCTCAACTATGGTTTATGAAATAACAATAATGTGTTAAGCCATCCCTCGTGATTTACATTAGCATATATGTACAGTATAGTATAATACTCACTAAATTAAAATTATATTTTAATTTATATTATATTAATATATATGCCTTAGAAAATTGGTAGTTGAGCATGTTAAGGGAAGCAACAGAGGTATTAACCAATTTTCAGTGAGATGAAACAAAATATATATGTAATTCTTCTGTACTTCTACTAGCAACAACCTTTCTCAGTTCTCACAACTTCTGAAGCCTGTATATAATTATTCCAGTACACGCCTGCAGTGTTCATATGGATTTCTAAAACTAGTTTAGCTGGAACTGTAAGAGGTAAAGTCCTCAATTGAAACTCATGCAATTATCAGTTTTATGTAAACCCTTTTTAATTCAGTCCAATTCTACCATAAGATGACAAGATCAGCCCATCCTGTGAATCACCAGGATGTGAAAATAATAATTTTCATCATCATTAATGTAGTCTCCTGCATTAATAGAAATAAAACCTCTCTCATCCTCTTCTATGTCAGGAGAACATGCTGTACCAAAAATAGAAGAATTAAGAACTCTACTTTCCCAGCAAAGAACAGCAAGGTTCATGTACACCTCACAAGTCCATAGAGTCTTAGATCCACAAGCTTATGTATTCAAAGCTAAAAGAGTTTGTATATGGCTGGATTTTTGATGGATAATTTCAGCATGAACTGTTTTCTCCGTATTAAACTTATGTCTCTATGGCAGATGTATATGTCTGGCAGGTCTGTGTATATGCACTGTTTGCATATGTGAGTGTATGCATGTATGGGTATGTATCTGTGTGTACACACAGAGAGACACACAAACCTTGTTTCAACACTATAGTCTTACATTCTATGCTACTGGGCTCCCTGAAGCAGCACAAATTAGAAAAGAAATATAATAGTTGGCAAGCTATTTTATACTTCGGAATCCTAGAATGGAGGAATCCCAGTTTTTGATGTTATGCTACTCATTGGTGCCAAAATGCAACTGAGCTGGGACATTAAGACTTTTTAAAAGTTCTTTAAGCATAGGTCATGGGCAGTTTTAAATCAACCCATGAAAAATCCCTAGTGTGAACTTTAGGGAAATTACTTTTAATAGTTATTTTAAATACCAAATTGCTAATGAACTGACATCAACGTAAACTTTAAAATAAAATTTAAACAAAAAAATACACAAGAGATTTGTGTAGGTAGAGCAACAGATGGTATCACAGAGGTATGTTTTTAATTGATGCTGCAACATGCAGTATTTGTAAAACTTTGTAAAACATATATATATAGACTTCTCTCTCTCCCATATTTAGGCTGACAGGGTGTTCAAAAAGCAAAGACAATACACACACACACACACACACACACACACACAGTGTATTGGTAAAACCTATCAACTGTACAGACTATATAAAAACAGCAGCTCCTATCCCAGTCTGTTTTCCGATTGGACAAAGTATCACAAAGCAATTTCCCAATATGTTGAACTCTGGAAGATGCAAACTTGGGGGATTTATAATGCGCACCCCAGTATGTTTCGATGTGCATCCTTAAAATGTTTCTGCCTTTACTATATTAGACTGCACAGCAGAGACCACATATTTCCAATTCATATCACATGGATCTTTAGTTGATTTTAAAGTTGGGAAAGAGGAGGGAATTATGGAAGGTCACCAAACAGGGTTGCATATCATTTTATAACTCGGTATGTTAGTGATTGTATGCAACAGTGCAAAACAGAAAGGGTATGGGAGTGGCCAAAACGATAGCCCCTCTCACAGACAAACATGAGCTTCACCAACTGCTCACCTTTTAGTCTTTACCTATGCATTCTTAGAAAAATCAGAAAGGAGAGAAGGAAAACATCTAGATGGAAAATAAAATAAAGTTTTCCTCATTTTTTTTTAAATCATCTCAATATAAAACTAAAGAACCATTTCCTCAGGGGCAAAATATTTTATTGTAGTATAAATAGGGAGCTTTCTGGGTCTTTAGGTTAGTAATATATTAAAATGCCCTGTGAAGAAAACCCACTGGGCTTCTATCTCACTGAGGAAAATTTATAGTGTGTGTCAAATGAGGATACGCAAAGCTTATGGTATGTACTTTAAGCAATTTTTTTTTATTTTTTTCAGTTTAGGGACAAAATGGGTGAATGAACAGGGTAATGCAGACAACTGCCCAATTAAAAAAAGATCCTCCCTCCCAAAACACAGACAGTGGTTTTCCCAATAGAACTTAACAAAGACAAAGAAAAAAAATACAATAAAAAGCCAGGTTGTCAATGACCTTTGGTCATCTAAATAATAAAAAACAAAAACAAAAACAAAGATCAAATCTGACGCCACTGTTCTCAACAGAGCGTGTAAGCAATAATAAATAGTGACTTCCATAGTAAAAGATAAAATTTCAGGTTACGACAAACAGCTTTCATGACAGGAATAGAAAAGGTTGATAATAACAAAATATTTTGCATTGCCATATACAAAAAAGTTATCGACTCCAGCGGGGCGCTCTCTCTCTCTCTCTTTCTTTAATATGCTTTGCATATGAAATTCTTTCCAATCTAAATATATAAAGCACCATTTTAATTTATTTTTCTTTTTGGCAATGGAAAAAAAAGCCTGCAAAACTTTATTTTTTCCTTTCATTCTATTTTTTAATTTTTTTTTCTTTTACTGCATATGAAGTTTAAGATGCTGGAATGTAAAAGGGTAAGAGAAGAAAAGGGACCAAAGAGCACACTACAGAACAAACCAACATCATCACCTTGCATTACTGCATACAATATGGCAGCAAAAAACAAAGAAACCCCAAAAGAACTTTGATATGTACAACCATCAGAGATGCTAATTTAGTGCGACATTCAAACAGGTTTTTGTTCCCCCTCCCCCAAAACAGCCATTATATGGCCTATCTGTACAATGTCACACTTTCCTTGTCGTTATTTTTTGAAACATACAAATATTTTGTACTATATTATCCTGCCAAATTAAAAAAAAATATACTGTGGCAGCCTATTTGTTTTTTGTTTGTGTGTATGTGTTTTTCCACTACCAAAAAAGGTAACTGATACCCTTTTTTTAAAAAAAGAGAAACAAGCAACAGTTAAAAATACAAGCTTCATTATAAATACTATAGTGCCTACTCTAGGTGAACATTAAATTCAAATACCATTCTAAAAATTACAGAAAAAAGAGACCATAAATGTGTTTTTCTTCTTTTCCATTTGTTTGCTTTTCCTCTTCTTAGCATAGGAGTGTGCATATTCCTATATTTAAGTACTATATATTGTTAAACCTTTTCCCATTGTATTTATTTTACAACCTGAAATGTTGTGTGTATATCCAAGGCATAGGATTTTTTTAACTATTGGTTTTCAAGGAAGAACAGGTCTTGTACACCACCAAGACAATGAATCCTAAAATACATTTTCCCCTAAACATAATGAATTTTTTTAAAAAATCATAACATTTATATTTTTAAAAGTTTTGTACAAAATAACCACTTCTTTGCACTGTAGGAGCAAGACCAATCTCTCTGGTTTTTTTTTTTTTTTTACATAACTGCAGGACTTGTTCCCATTTACAGCGCCATGTTATGTCCCACTCATTAGTCAAGTAAAATGGCAAGCTGGCAGAATTATTTATATGTTTATCATGAGATCATGCTCATTAAAAAAATCATTAATCTTGCAATTTTTCCCTTTAAAGTATAGACCTGTAAACTGGGAAAATTGTACAGTGCATTTAAATTGTCCTATCTGAGCAGTCTTAAAAAAGTTTTTTATACTCAACCTGTGTACCTCTGATTAAAAGAAACAATACAGACACGACAGGCAGAGTCAAGTGCTATGTGAACTTCCAGCGGGGCAGATGCTAGCTTAATCATAAAAGTAATGAATCCTTTTTTCTTGTCAATATAACTAGCACATAGCATATGATTAAAAAAGAAACAACATGAAGAACAACTTTTAGGGAGCACGACTATTCTTTCTCTCTCTCTCTCAGAATGTCACACATCAAGGCAAATCTTAATAGCTCATAGTTAATCATCATATCAATATTAGCTTATAACCTGTTCTTAATTTTAAATGGCAAACAGTGCTAATAAATCACTATATTTTTTACACTTCAGTAAAATATTATTGCCAGACTGTTTATACACCTTTCCTTGTATAGAGGGAAATCATAGATTGATATATGATACACACGTTTGTGCATTATTAATTTGATTGTCAAGTTGACAATCAACTAGACCTGCACTTAATAATTTCTGTTTTTACTGTTAAGTTTTATTTTGTGCCAGGATCACTAAGAGATTTTTTTTTAAATCTTTATAACATGAATTTTCTTTCTCACATACTTAATCATCTTCCAAGGCCTTCTGCACAAGTCACATTCTTTTTATCAATAAAATAATTTTAAAATGGAAATGAGGGGGAAGAGAAGGGTAAGGGAAGGGACTGATACAGGTTAATAATATTTTAACCTGAGAGAGAAACATTCTCTGTGATTAAGATGATTGTTTTAAACTCTCCTAGAGCAAAATAAACTTCAGTTCTATGATCACTCATTTTTTTAAAAAAAAGGTGGGCTGAGGAGGGGATCGAATGATGATTAACTAGGATTTGTTGGGTTTCTTTGTTTTTGTTTTTAGGTAGCCACTGTTGTGAAAATATAATACAGAGTTATCGGCTAGGTCCTAAAGGACTCATTTACATTGCCCAGTGCGAAAGTTGTCCTACAAGTTTAAAACAAGTAGTTGCCACCAACATGGCTTAAATATATTCAAGGCACTCAGATTTCTATTTTAAACCAAATGATAGTACACATTTATCTTTTTGCTCTCATTTCCTCATTTTTCAATTACTTATCTCCCTACCAAAAATTAACTGAAATTGTCAATGTTTTTAAAGACAGAAATCAAAGTAACAAGGAATATTTTCCCCTTTTCAGTCTTATCTGTCTATCCAGAAAGGGTTAATTCAAAGCACATTTTCATTTATCTGTTAAAACACAAACATGGATATGATATATTACAGAATGTATGCAGCATGGTTGGTTGTTTAAAAATACTTGTTTTACTTTTCTCTCTTTCTCTCTCTCTGGAACATCACTGGAAACAGCCATGGTGCTGTGCATGTGTGTGAAAGATCTTTTTGTCTGTTTGCTCAGCAAAGAATTTGGGGACATTTTTTTTTTAAAAAAAACAGTCATAACATACCATACATGCTGTCTAATTTTTAAAAAAATCAATAAACATACACAACATGTAAATTATTGCACAAGAGAAAGGCTCAAAGTTTGCGTAGTATTGCCCCAATACAGATCATGCATTCAAATGATGAAAACAGAAAAGAAAGGGAAAAGAAACAAAACAAAAAGGAAGATGAAAACAGGTGTGCTAGTGACAAGCACTTTCTTAATATCATTCTTAGCTTCCAATATTTTACTCACAAGGGACTAGAAAATCTCTACACAGGGGGCCAGGAATAAATTGGGGGAAGGAAGGAGAAGGGGTCAAGTTAATATACCTCTATTCAGTTTTTATGTCATTATTCAAGACTCGATCACTGTGCCATTTTTTCATGTGTTTTTCCAGGGTACTGTACACGCTAAAAGGCATCTTACAAATTTCACATTTGTAAACGTCCTTCCCCACCTGACCATGCGTTTTCATGTGCCTGGTGAGTTTGCTACTCTGGGCGCAGGCGTAGTTACACAGCTCACATTTATAAGGCCTTTCCCCAGTGTGGCTTCTCCTGTGGACAGTGAGGTTACTACAGTTCTTGAAGACTTTCCCACAGTACTCACAAGTGTCGCTGCGTCTGCCCTCTTTTGAACTAGGCCTTCCAGGGCCTGGACCACTAATATGCGGGGTGCTCCCTCCACTTCCTGTACCGCTGCGGCCTGATATCCCTCCATCCATCTCCCCGGGAGGCGTCGAGAAGCGTAAACTTCCATTTTCAGAGGAGTGTTCTGAGGAGGAAGCAAAAGGCGATTGTCGGGAGTCTCCAAAGTTGAGGAATGGATCTTTTAGCTGCCGAGAAGCAGCATACCCAGCTAGCCACTGGGAGTAAACATTTTCAGTGTTAGGCATAGCTGTCGTGGGAAGGTCAAACTCCTTCTCAAGTTTGATGCGTTTAGAAAAAGGACTTAGGGAGCTTGGGCTACCCAAGAGCAGCTTTTTGGACAAACCTCCGGAGGCAGATTCACCAGGGGAACACCCCCGACCATTAATAGCACCATCATCGATGCGATCAGATTCACCAGCTACTGAGTCTTCATCACATGTATCTCTATGCACCTCAGATTCAGATAAGTGCCCTCGTTTATGTTTCTCACCAAGAACCTGATGGAAAGCCTCACTGAAGTGCTGCATGGAACTCAGGACCATCCCTTGCATGACATCCGGGATAGAACGATTCTCCTCAATAGACCGGGAATTGTTTTCATGGTGCCGAGCTGCTTCTAGATTGATGCCAAACCCATAGTCTGGCCTTTCATTTTCAGTCAAATCCTCCTCCTCTTCTTCTTCCTCCTCTTCTTCCTCCTCCTCCTCTTCTTCCTCTTCTTCATCCCCATTTTCTGGAATAATATTGGAATCATTCTCACTTTTAAACTTAGCCACCACAGATTTGAGGGCACTGCTAGCACTGCCAACAAGGTCACTGGTTCCGGGCTCTGGGGAACTGGCTGTAGAGAGGCCATCATCTGACTTCACAGTCATTGGGGAGGATTTGTGCATGTGTGTTTTCATGTGGCGTTTTAACTTGCTTGCTTGAGTGCATGCATGATCACAAAGGTTGCACTTGTAGGGTTTTTCTCCAGTGTGGCTTCTACGATGGACAACTAAGTTGCTCTGAAATTTAAAGGTTTTCCCACAAAATTCACAGGACTTGGATTTGATAGGAGGCTGAGAAGGAGGAGGAGCAGACTGAAGAGGAGGAAGAGGAGGTGTTGCCAGAAATGGTGGCTTGCTGCCTGGCTGGAATGGTTGTAGTAACCTTTGCATAGGGCTGGGCCGGTTCGGTGACAATGGTGGACTAGAGGTGTTTCCAGCTAACTCCCTAAGCCGCCTGGAGAAATCCATAGCTGGAGGCTCCATGGCCATAGGGTTGAGTCGCAGCACCCTGTCGAAGGCACTGGGGTGATGGGTTGCAAGAGCCATTTCTTCAGCACCTAGGCGTTCTATGCGATGTGGATCCAAATGATGTCTTGGAGGGGGACTAAACAAAGGAGGTGTGGGAGGGAAACGCCCTTCTCCAAGACCTGATGCTTCTCTCGCGACTGACCCAGGTATTCTAAGAAGATTAAAAGGATTATTGTCTGCAATGTGAATCCCATGGAGTGGTGGCTGAGAAGGGCATTCTGCACCTAGTCCTGATGGGATACCAACCCGGGGTGTCAGAGGACTTCCATGTTCACTTTCTAAGTAGATTCTTAATCCATGAGTGTTCTGTGCATGTTGCAAGAGAAACCAGGCGCTGTTGAATGGCTGTTTACATGTTGTACACGTGTAACTGCTGGGTTCATCTTTACCTGAAAAACAACACAATGGTAACATCAATCTTTTAATTATCAAATTATTTCTAACATCAAAAGAAAAGTTAAGTTTTGTTAAACAAAAGTGTTTAATTCTGGCATTTGTAGTGGCCAGTTCGTTACCTTCAAAGTCACCTGTATTTACTGCCGTAATTACCCAGAACATAAGGGTTCCTCTCAATTAGACAAATCCTCTCACATAGATTTGTCTAATATTGTTCTAAAGCCCCTGAAGCCAATGGCCACTTACTGAGGCAACAAATCCCATCAATCATTCTTCTGACATTTATGGGAGAAAAAGTCCCTGCTTGTTTTCTGTATATCTTGCATAAATACATAACTTTGATTTCATGCATCTAACATTCATTGGAATTTAGATACTTATCTCCTTAATACACTTCGTCGACATTGTTAAAAAATATCAATTACTGCAATACTATATAGAACCATCAATATCAATGATTAAGCTCTCTATCCTAAACCAACATAAACATACTTATTGTGTGTACAATCCTACATACCTGAGAATAAGTCTCTTATTCTAGGACTCACGTTTTTGAGTAGGATTGCACAGGATAACACTACTAGGGATTGTAATTTAAGCACAAAAATAGCATTTATTCAGCTACATTTTCAGTTAACTTCAAAAATTTTAAAGAGACTAATTCAATATAAACTTTACACTATAAAGCTGGTTGTGCAATGCTTTAGATTTGGTTAGGAAGAAATATTTTGGAGCAACTCATTAAAAAACAGTTTTGATTTCTTCCAGGATGACATGACTACTGAGGGGACATTTCTACCACAATTGTGCAATTCTGCAAACAAATATGGCTACTTTAATTGTGACTAAATGTGCTGCTCTGGCTTATTCTGAAGCAATTTTCCCCAATCAAATCTAAAATACTACACAGCCTTAACTACAAAGCTCACTTTAAATTAATTTCCTATTATTTCAGTCAATTGTTGTTAAAGGTTACGATGCAGACAACTGCACTCATGGTTACCTGGAACTATGTCCAACTGTTTTCAGTGGATTCTACTCTTGAGTAAGTGTACAAATAATTATTGTCTATAGTTGCTTTATACGCATACTGACTTTAAAACAAATATTTTTGAAATAATATAAAATTTAATTCTGGGGGTACAGATTGTTAATCACAGAGGAGTAGAAATTGCTTTCTACTATCAGTGTTATTTTGCAAACATATGAACATTAAAAAATGGAAGTGAATTCCATTATAATATTTCCTGCTTAAGCAGTCAAAATAAAACTGTTTAAAATATATGATACAATAGGAGTATTTTTAGGGGGAGGGGAGTTGAACTGACCTATAACATACACATTGCCTCTGATAAAAGGGCAAATTACATATATACTAGGATTTTTGAAATGGCAAATTTAAATAAAAATATATTTCAGATAGTTCAACTCTCACATTTGACTGAAAAATCAATTGTCTATGTAAATTTAGTGAGGTGAACAAAAACAACTATTGAAATTGCAGTTTTTCTAAAAAACATTTAAGACTGTAAATGAGAATTTAATATCTTAAAATAGTGATGCCTAGCTGCATAAGTTATTTAAATATATGAGTTGTTTCAATAACCATTTTAGTGGACATTTCTCTACTTATTTTTCATTTCACTTTTAATCAATTGTCCTATGAAGAGTCCCAAGTGCTGAACACAGTTTTCCCCCTTTTATATTCTGAATAATCCTGTTAAATAGATCAGGTTAAATGAAGGTATCTGATGTAACATCTTCCACTAATCTTTGAGACTGAGAAAATTTTGGACACTTCTATACCTGGTCTGATATCTCCTACAAGCCAATTGGTTCGCCAATCTACAACAGTTTCACTATCAATTAGCTTATGGATGACTAAGTACATGCAAGTGTGTGTGTGTGTGTGTGTGTGTGTCTATGCATATCCAGCATCAACTAGATTTCTATGTGGTGTTCCTGTGTTGATATGCAAGTGGCTAAAATAAAATGGTAAAAGACTGCTGGCTTGTAAAAGAGTTATATGTGTGTGTATGTGTATACATACATCTATATCTATGTCTGTCTGTCTTGGGGCACAATGGCTCAGTGATTAAAGAAACTGAGCTTGTCTGCTGGAGAGCTGACAGCCCTGGTTCGAGACCCAAGCTCTGCGCAACAGAGTGAGCTCCCATTACTTGCTCCAGATCTTGCCCACCTAACAGTTAAAAAATCAAACCTGGCAGAAATGAGAACAACTTCATCCTTGGTGAGTTAATATAAGCCTTGCATCTAGTTAGGGTTCAATTTCCTTGAATATTTGGATATTTTTCTAGCAATCCTTTTGATATACTCTAACTGTTCTGCCTTAAGTTATTTTACCATAGTTTTCCTAGTATTTCTTATAGTGAACAGGCATCCTTAAATATACCAGTGAGCAACCCATGGCTATTCTAGTGCAGAATATGGAACCTATGGAACATCGTAAATAACAATTCCTCTGGTACGGAAGAGATTAACAAAGAGGTTTGGGGGAGATGTCTGAATATACAGTCTCATATTCCCAGCAAATTTATATTGAAGTAAAAATGAAATCTGCCTCTGCAGATTCCATTAATCTTGTCCAGTAATGCTGAAGACACAGTACACACAAATATTATGAAACCCTGATATACATATTCAAATGACTAAGAACATGTGTCTGAAGTTCATACTTTACACATTTCCTGAAAAAAACACTGTTGTGTGAACATAATTGTCTCATAAACACATCATCATCACTGCATGAAATGAAGCAGATATTTGAAGCTGCAGATGGGCAGAGCCTACTTCCCACTTCCTGTTCTTTCAACTGGCTCCCCACAGCAGTCCTTTCATTTCGTCTAAGTTAGGAGTAGGGAACTATGGCCTTTTTTTTAATTTGTGGACTTCAACTCCCAAAATTTCTGAGCCAGCCATAAAGGACCATAATTTCTCACTTCTGGTCTAAGACAAGTGATCTTAGGAATGGTTTATTATCCTACTAGTTTTCCTATAGCCACTGTTATGAAATGGACCTCAGAATGATGTATATATGAGGTATCTGTAGTACTTGTGGACAGTCAACGTGGCCACCTCACAATGTCACTTGGAAGATTCCTTCAAAATGATATCTAAAGAGCAGCTGGTCCTTGATGAAACACTGCTAAGGAACAAGTATATGAGAGCAGCAATTTCTCTCTGTTTCAGGGAGTGGGTCTTCTGGGGTTATAGCTGAATCCAAAAGCTGTACACATTCCTCTGCTCCTGCTGGATCTGGCCTCTGCCAACAGCCAGCATACAGTCCCTGGCACTTCTTCCCTATAGCAATAACCACCTCAAAATGAAAAAGGTCCCCCAATTCTGTAGTCATAAAAATGCATCTGATTATTAGGGCATAGTCCAAAGTCTATTTTCCAGCAATTCTCCATAATGTAAAAAAATTGCATTACAGGAAACACCTTGGTTGAAGTTGTTGAAAATATGCTAGTCAGAACAGAGAGTGTTGAGCAAGACATGCCAACAATTAAAATCTGTATAACACTGCATTACATGAGCTGAATGTGAAGTTGATGACTTGATTGTTTTGCTAATGCATAAAATTGCCAAGAGTTACCGGAGAATAGTGTATGTTCATGTGAGGAAACAATGAATATGTGCTTTGTAAAATGCCCCTACAAATACATATTGTATTAGTCTTTGAAGAACAAACTGGATTTACAATGGTATTTGACTGCACTATGTAATTCTATAATGACCTGTAATTTACTTTACATCAGTATTTATATTAGCACTCAATATAGCCCACTTCTGGGCAAACCCTCTTACAAGATTAGACAGCAGATGCCAAAATGAAATTTCCAAACACATGCTTAATATATGTGCAGTTGGAAAAGAGGGAGAAAAACATGAAGCGGATGGATTTGATCTTCATTGTTCTTGTTTTCCTCCTTACTTCAATGAAGAAAAAGAAAAGTTTATAAGATTTTCATTATGTAAGGTACTGAATAAATGACTTTGGAAAATGATAGGCAGGCAGCATTACATCAACGTCTACTGCAACTGACAGTTACTGTTCTCTCCCCCCCCCCCACCTTCTTCAAGTTTCAGTTTCTCTATTATTATATATTTAGTCTGACAATTTGAATTGAATGATTTAAAAAATAAGAAAGAATCAGACATTGCTGGCAGGTGTTTAGCATTTTGGTTGCTTAAAAAAAAGCTTTTGAACAATGTTTAACATTTCATTCTTTTGCCAGTGCCAGAATTTTAATGAACCACGTGTGGTGTTTAGCACAGGGCACTGGAGACCTTGGCAAATAAAAGGATACATCTTCTGAAAAGAAAGAAACATGAGTGTGGAGATTCCCATAAGCTTGTTGGTAAGATTTGGGTAAAGGTCTAGATGGAAATTAAGAAGAGCAAACTTAAATTTGGGGAATACAATGCAAAGGCAATGGGCAATGCACCTAATTTTATTTTGCTGTTGAAAACTAGTTTTGTTTTTAAAGAAAAAAAATTCTTACAGCAAGTGATGCCATTAGCCTTCAGTCTACTAACAATACAATACTCTCCTGCTTAGCTGGTTTATATATTAGGTCAGTGGAAATAGCACTGTGTCTTATAATGAAGATACAACACAGTTTTTGTAATTGCATTTTAGCATTCCCATCAACTAGATATTCTGGATCAGAAGGGCAGCTGGTATAATCATAATGTCAATGAGAAAGGCTGTTACAGCAGAGAGTAAAGATTATATGGGGGGAAAAGCAGCTTTGAAACTGGTAATTATTACCAGTCCACTAATAGCAAATGATGCATTACAATTTTACCGTATAATCTGTATTTCATTCAGCTTCTTGTCAGGGCACTAGATTGTATTACACTGTTCACAATGCCAAAATTTCTAACCTACAGTCATCAATAAAAATGTTATGTTCCGTAATTCAGCAAATGACTTTCTTAACAACATATTCAACTGTTCTAAAGGCTAAAGTCAATTTTATATAGCATTTTTTAAAAGTCACTTATTTACTAGTATAAACATAAAATATATTTCTTTATTTGCTCACATAAAAAATACATTCCCATTTTTTTTGCCATTCCTGCTTGGTGAGGGAATGGGGGGGGGGGCGGAGTAGAGGAAGAGGGAGAGAACAAGAATATGTAAGCTGGGACAGTAAAACAGTTTAAATCCATGGGTGATTTACCACCTGCTTTGAAGAAACACAATTTCTAATTTGTCTATTAGTAGTTGATTAATTATGAAAGCTATTGACTGACCATTTTACCTCCTGGAGATATCACTATCAGTCAGTGAAGGATTTCTAATGCATTAAAGATTAGAAGAAAAATCCAGCTAAGGCAAATGCAGCAAAGTTAGCAAGCTTGCACTAGGTGAAGAAAAGGTGAAATTGCAATTTTTTGTTTGCACCCTTTTTAACTTTCCACGCATATGGCAAGTGCAAAGGGACAAAATATCTGGGAGTTTAGCCCTCTGTTCATCAAATAGTAACTCCACAATGCTTTGGCACTTTCCAGTGAGAGACAGACACAATAAATACCAGCATTTCTCAGATTTGGCAAATTCTGGGAATTGAAATCCACACATCTTAAACTACGCCAAAGGGTAAGACATCAGAAAATAAAAAAAGTCAGGATGAAGACATGGGCAGCCAATATAAAGATTAAATATAATACATTCCCAGTTCCATTAAATCAATTTAAATATGTAATATAATTACTGCCCAAGAAAATAATACTTTCCTTCTTTTACATTAACATTTGTGCCCTAGAGGGGCCCAGTGAATAGAATCCAAGACTTTTGGGGGATGGCATACATGCATTCCTGAGGTTCCAAGTGAATATCTCTGCTATAAGTTAATGGAAAAAGGTATAGAAAAGTCTATAATGCTTCTGATTTACTAGGTCCTGATGAGATTCTACAAACATCAGTTATACAAACATAACAAATTGTATATTATCATATACCATTCCACAAAATTCTTGGTATGTATTTATAAAGTACCAGGAAAGGGGCCTAACATTATTTGCAGTACAGCAAATCCAAGTAGCAACTTAGCTAAATGACTCATGAACACCATGAAGTTTTCAACCTCGCCAATTATTAAGTCAGGTGATATATTCAATAGGACTCACAAAAATTTAGCCTCTGAGGGTGCTTCTGGTTGTGAATAATAGGTCATTATCACTAGCTTGAGGACTTGTTGAAGGAGGTGTTCCCTAGCCCTGGTGGCTGTTTTAGACAATGTACCAGATTTTGGCCCACTTGGCTGTCAGCCACTTCCCTCTGGTCCCTGAGTCACTAAAATCCAAGCTTGGTCAAGGCCCACTGCACAATTTAAAACTGCACAACATAAAATGACATAATTTATATCAATTATATATAATTTATATAAAATCCTTTTTAAGATTCTCATAGCTTTATGTTAGTCTTTTCATCCCTAACTTTTCAGAAGCCAAATGAAACACATCCATTTCAGTAAAAAAGCATCCCCAAATAATTTCCTGGAGTAAAGCACTCTTTTATCCTTTAGTACAGGGGTCCCCAATCCCCCTGTCTGTGGACCAGCACTGGTCCACGGCATGCCAGAAACTGGTCCACGCAAACAATCAAAGCCTCATACATGGGATGCAGGCAGTACATTCAGGGGTCTTCAAACTTGGCCCTTTTATGACTTGTGGACTTCCACTCCCAGAATTCCTCAGCCAGCATGCCTGGTTGAGGAATTCTGGGAGTTGAAGTCCACAAGTCATAAAAGGGCCAAGTTTGAAGACCCCTGCAGTACATGAAATCATGCTTTCTCTGGTCCTCAGAAAAACCTCTCTCCACGGAACCGGTTCCTGGTGCCCAAAAGGTTGGGGGCCTCTGCGTTACTACACAAATTTATTTAAAGACAATAAATTTACTGAGGTTATTATGAGAAAATGTATATATAGGGAAGTACCATTTGGACTTCCTTAGCAACACCTTAGAACAGCTGCTTCAAACTGGCTGGCTTCAGATATTCAAGCTGGTTTCAGATATTTTAGACAAATTAAACAGAGGAGATATAATTAAAATGAAACTCTTGAATATACTTCAAGTATATTCAGCTTATAATTGTTTTCTCCTTCTGAAGCAAAATATATGTGGTACAAATCATATTTATATTTGCCTATGGAGGCCTGGGTGAAAGCCTGTATGAATTTGATTCCCAGCATGTTAAACAATATAAGCACTATTCACTCATGGTTCCACTTCTTCCATAGAGCAGTGTCTTTTTATCAGTAAGATTTTTGGGACACAAATGGATTGTATAGCTCAGACCAAGTGAAAGTGTATTATTGTTCAACAGAGGCTATACATCTGTGCAATACATGCACACCCCTCCATGATGAACTAAGAAAGGATAGTATGCATATGCATTTCCATGTCCCTTCTTTTTCCTTATTACCATTACCTGTACTCAGCTATCAAGAAGCCTACACACAGAGGCTTACTGACAGAACATCTGGGGAGATGGCTGATTCAAAAGCAAGAACCATCTATATCAGTGGTGGCGAACCTATGGCACGTGTGCCAGAGGCGGTACTCAGAGCCCTTCTGTTGGAACGGGCCCTGCCACCAGCAGCAGGTCCATCAGGCCACCACCACCGCCTGGAGCAGGAGCCCCGCCCAGCGGAGCTAGTCGCCCAGGTGAAGTGGCCAACTAGCAAGTTCAAATAGAGGTGGTAGAGCAGAGGTCACCAATCACTGTCAATTGGCGGACTGGAAGAAAAGGGAAGGGGAAGTATTTTACAGGTGCGTGTGCACGCATGGGGCCGTGAGTATGCATGCGCTGCAAATGAGGCGGGGCTAGTGCATGCGTGATAGAAGCCCTGCCCCATTCTTGCTTGGTGCAGCGCCTTGTATCTGTATCTCGTGGCGCAGCGGTGGCCGTTTTTGCACCTTGCAGCACGGTGGCCCATTTTTGCGCCCTTGGTTTTTGCGTGCCCCCCCTGAGGGCACCACAATGCTGATGGGCCCCTGGCACTTTGCGATAAATAAATGGGTTTTGGATTGCAGTTTGGGTACTTGGTCTCTAAAAGGTTCGCCATCACTGATCTATATTTTCCATCCTTCTGCTCTTGAATTAGATATAACCTCAATGCAACAGTTTATTTTTCAGCTAAAAGGCTTTTCGCATCCTTAACATGCTGATCATCAACACGCCTCTGTATATTTTACAGTTCCACGTAGCCCTGGAAGTATCACTAAATTCACAGCCTGGGCATTTCAGTTTACCTTTAACACAAGCAAGTTTTTATCTCTAAAGATTGGAGAGATGATTTTGAAGAATTAAATCCCAGAATTACCATGATAAATTTCAGGGTTTTTAATACTTAAAGGCTTCAGTACTTTGCATAGTGCCTTCTAATTTCCTATCTTGAGCATGGACCCTAATCTAGACACAGAATATCATCATTTTACATCCAATTTATATTGTTCCATTTGATATTTTTCATGCACTCAAATTATGAGCCCAAGATGATGTTATGGGAAACAGTTTCAAGATAACCTTCAAATACTAGCACCTTCGAATAACAGTGTCAGAATTGTGTGGTATTGATGTCATTTTGCTCAAGTTCAGAATTTGGGAATAGGCCAAGAATTCAGCACTAGTCCATAAGGCTTCGGAAGCCAATGACTGAAATTTTCTGGATTTAGGAGAGGAATTATATTACAATTTCAGAAGACTACATGTTCTCACTTTTAAACCATTTGAAGCTTTTTATATCCCCCTGGAATGGATAGAAACATTTGTGTTGATGAGGGTGGGGGGAGTGTCAATGAGGATTTGAGCAAAAAGAACAAACATATGGACATTCACTTGTTTTATATAATTTAAACAGACTGAAGGATTCAGTTTTTCTTCATGCACTGTTGAATTATCTCAGCACATTTTTATTTCATTTGATTATTATTTTTAATTAAGCACTCACATAGAGACCTAGGAAAAAAATATCCTAAGTTCCTTAACGCTACATGTGCAGTGGCGCAGATTATTCCACTATTTGAAAATAAAACAATAGGTTACAGCTAAGAGACAGCTGGAACAAACCCAGGCCAAGCATGATCGAAGACTATCCTATTTAGCAAATCATGCTAATTTAGCCAAACTGAAGCACTGTGTTGCCAAGATTCAGCAGACCTTTACTATTTACTATATGGATGGAACTTTCTCTAAAGTGCCTCAAAATTATCACCAGCATGAGGTTTCTGGCTTATAAAGAAGCTTTTCCAAAATCTGTCAAGAAAAAACAATTAAGTGTCTTTTATTTATTTTGTTAGATTTATATCTCAAGTTGGTTTCAGGAGTTCTTGGCACCATACACAGAACTCTCTCCTCCCACTTTTCCCCACCACAAATCTGGGAAGTAAGTTGGGCTGAGACAGTATCACTGGCCAGCAGTATTCCAGTTACTTTATTGGCTAATCCAGTGAACTTCTAAGGGTAGATCTGAACCAAAGTCTCCCTGATGACAACCCAACATCTGAACCATTATTTACCAATCACCCTAATCCTCTGTCTAATAAAAAAAATCTCCTATACCTATGTAGTAAGTTTGGTTCTCACAAAGAACAGATCAGCGGATCTATCTGCATTTATTCTATCATACTAGCTGTACCCGGCCACGCGTTGCTGTGGCTCAGTCTGGTAAAAGTGTGTGTTGCTTTTACGTCCAACAGATGGTGCTGTTTTTCAAAAAAGCATGTTTTTACCTGTCACAGGTGTGACATTTATATAATATAGGTATATAAAAACACGCTCGTATTCGAATGCAATGTTGTGTCAAAATTTCAAAGCAATTGGTGAAGAACTTTCGGAGATTTAAGATTTTGAACAAACGAACATTTACATTTTTATTTATATAGATTACATATCTGAACATTTGTATCAGTCCTGACTGGGGTAGGAGAATTTATCAGAGAAAATCCCAGGCCATATTCTGTAGATAAATTATTATGTTTGTTTTAATGCTGGATTCATCTGAATCACTGCTTGCAATACAAAATGGTGTACTTGAGATATAAATTGATTTCCTCTTTTGCAAAAATGCTAAACTGTTGCCTGTGTTTGCCCTTCAGCAGATAATACTCTAACCTAGTGTTTATAAGCTCTCTTTGTAGCTTGGGAACAGTGCAGCTCAATAAGAAGACAATTTTAATACCTTCTCACTTAAAAAAAAATATCACCCCATACCAATTATTCACTCTTCCCACCTGAATCACTATTCAACAATATAAAGATTGCCTTTATCTCAACATAAATGAGTGCAACACATTAAGGATTAAGGAGTTTAATGTGAGCAAAGGAAAGCAGTAAAGTGAGCTTCAGCTGTCATTTGTAATTACTTAGACTTACTTTCAGCACATTCAACATAAATACTCCCCTCCACCCCCTGCATACAAGACAGAAACACAAAACAACTTTGAAAGGATGCAAAGAGTTAAGCAATGCATACCAAATCCTAGTACTACCAGCTTCTTTGATTCATTCTTTTAATTTTCATCTCTTACTAAAATTTCACTGTATGTACCATGAATTGGCAAATCCAACTTCTGAATGCAAGTACTGTAGTACTATGTTTGACTGAAGCCAAGTGGGAGCGACTACCAAACTAAGCTACTTCCAGCATTCATGTCACATGGCTGCACTGTTCTAGCAAGACTGGATCAATGGGCGAGAGCCACCTGGTTTTTTTCTCTGCCCTGCCAAAGTACCAGAAGGAGGAGGGGGAGAAACACACAGTGTTTGCTCCTAAGAGCCAGGAAGGGAAACAAGAACATGGAGGAGAGAGTGGGCCAGACAGAAGGGCCCTTGCTGTGCCACCTCCTTCCCTGCCCTGCTGTGCATACAGACCTGCCAATTCTCTGACTTTCACCACAAAATGCAAGTTTTAGAGTATCTCCCTCTCTCTCCCAAACTTCAATGGTTTGCCTTTATTCTAATAGGTTTTATCTACACCAAACCATAACCAGTTCATGGACATTAAGGTAATTCTGATGTTAAAACAAAACAAGTATTCTGCAATTAAACTCCTACATTATCTTCTCAGTGCCCTGAACTTCCATGCAAGTTTAAAAAATATAATAATGCTGTTAAGACAGATAGATGATAAAGTCAAAAAACGTTCACGCCTCACTTAATGATGAATGGAACCCGTACTCAAGCTTCTTTCTACTCATAGACAGACAGGTCTGCAGACTGCAATCTGAAGTGGGAATTGTGGCAGAGTTCTGATGTGACAGTAAAATTTCAGAGTGTGTGAAAGGGAAAGAAATCTTATATAGTCTTATCTATATTAAAGGGGAATGGGCACACTCAGCACCTATCAACCTAAGAACAATAAAATAAGAACAACCTGTTTTAATTGTACTCAGAAACAGATATGTAATCAGAATAAATGTTTTCAGTCTGCCGAAAGTGTTTCGTATATTTGTTTCCTGTATTTTATCTGAAAAGTCAGAATTTGGAAAAATACTGATTTTGACCATTTCAGACAGGACTGATGAATGGAATAAAATGGGAAGATGGATATATGACTAAATGATATGTTAGTAATAAATGGGTGTGGAGGAAGGGGATATTATCACTGGGTTTTGGAAGGAGAGTTTGTACTGGAACCTGCATGTAATTATGAAGACAAATAACCATGTAACAAGATTTTTTTCATGAATGCACAAAACAAAACAAATTCAATTACTAGAATGCATCATCTTATTAAACAGACTATCAGGCCTAAGTGTTTTTACTATTTTCATTCATTAATTTTTTTATAATATCATTATACTCAACATATATTTTATAATAGAAGATTGATACCACAATCCTATAGAGAGATGTCAGAAGGGCTCTTTCCAAATAAGTTGCATGATAACAATATGCAGCTTCAATTTGCTGTCATCTTACTAAATTTGGTGAGATGTTTGTCAGTAGATATTGTTGAAGGAAAAGTCTTCATTATGGTTCAGTCCAAGCTGGGAATAAACAACATGGCAACTGCTTTAGAAAGAAGGTTGCAGTTTATTGAAGAGGAGAGCCAGACAGGAAGGTGGCTCTGGAAGAAAAAAGAGTGAGCACATGTAGGGAGTGAGTTTTTATACCTTCTTGAGCTTTTTGTTTGGAGTTGTTCCTGTGGCATGAACTTTGACCTGAATCTGAGTGTGCCTTTCTGGTATTCTGATGGTGGTGGGTTAATTCTATTATGTCCCAAAGGTCAATTCTGCTTCCCTGGGGCTGGGGCTGATGACTCTTAGATTTTTGGTGTGTTGATTCTAGGGATCTTTCTTCCTAATCCCAGTTTCCTGATTCCAGTCTTTCTGACAAGATTATCACATCTACAATTCTGCAGACTTGGTTTGTTTGGAACAGAGAGATTTGGGGGCAGGGTTGGTTTCTACTTTTAAAATCCTTTAGGGAAATATATTCTGTCTTTTAAATATTTCCAAGAATATTTCTTTCTCTGGGGAGGAGGCTGACTTCCCACAATATGTATAAAATTATCCAAACAACATCATTCAATTGTTTTATTCAAATGACTGTTTCATTCAGCTTTTCTAGACAATTCCATGCATTATTCTAAGAATCACTCAACAGGCCTGATAAATCTTCAGTTGCTTATCTGGATCTGGAAAAGCAGGAGTAATCAGAATTCGCCAAGCATTTGTACAAATTGTATTCGGTTTTGTGGATCACAAATTGTGTCTTTTTTCAATGACTAAATAAAGGAAGAACCAATCCATCCATAGCCTTAAAAAGATATTTTTTAAAAAAAGAATAGCAGTCATCGTATAGGCTAGAAAAGCAAAACCAAAGCAGGGCCAGCTGGGAAGAAATGATACAAATTATATGCCATTGCTGAAGAAAAAGCAATGGGGATGGAAGTGAGAGGATAAAGTATTTAAGCACTTAATTCTGCCAAATCAGTAATGGAATGCTATGTTCGCCAATGTGCTAATAAGCTTTGTGAAAGCTTTCCTTATTTGAAATAGTAAAGACAATGTCCAACATGTTTTAGTATTTGTACA
This sequence comes from Protobothrops mucrosquamatus, assembly GCF_001527695.2. Lineage (NCBI taxonomy): Eukaryota > Metazoa > Chordata > Lepidosauria > Squamata > Viperidae > Protobothrops > Protobothrops mucrosquamatus. Next base: position 525,389 of record NW_015386467.1, read on the forward strand.
CAATTGGCATTTTAGGAGAACTAAAAATCTAGCATTTCCACTGCTGCATGGCTTCTGTTATGTTACTCCAGATATGACAAGAGTTCCAACCTTGTAGAATGAATCAGAGAAATGGCTACAACTTGTACCAGTGTGTGTTCTTCCAGGAAGTGAAGGAAATGGGAGTAGGAAACTTAGTAATGAGAGCAAGTCAGGTTACCTTACTAAGAATATGACTGTATCTCTAGAAAGCTGAAGTATATCCATTGCTGTTGAGGCTTAGTCAGAATTGGGTCCAAAAGTCTTTCTACCTAGGGTTGAGGGGACAAACATACTTTTCACTGTATAAACCACAAAGGGAGGAACTGAGATCAATTCCTGCAGTAGGGAAAAAAGGAAGAAAGTGGAATAGTTTTGTTTAAGATTGCCCAGATTAAATCATGTTCATAAGAAAGAAGTGGGGCACTGGCTGTGATTCCACAATTGCTTTTTTAAGTGACCATTTGCTGTACACAGTCATTAAGAGGCACAGACATAAGCAATCATTTTGAAAGACAGGACAATGGAAATACATGATTAGGAAATATTCATCAAAAAGTATTTTAGAGGAAAGATGTGATCAAAAGCTAATCTATAGTCCTTACTTTTTCTAGAGAGCTATTTTAAGAATGCAACCTGGTTGAAGGGACTCCTCTTTAAACAAATGTATGTTATCTGACAATTTGTTATCAAATTTTGACCTTCTTTCTTCCTGCACCAACTCCTTAGAGGATGACTGAATAAGATTTTTTTTATCAGAAACGCATAATGGCTGCCCTCACACAATTTTTTTTAAAAAAAACCTAGGTATTTTCTAAAACTCAAAAATTAACATTTTCAGAGCTCACCATGACAAGAAGTTATGATCTTTGATACACAGATATTCAGAAGTTAACAATTTCCATCAAAAAGAATATCAGTTTTTACTATTCTTCTCACATGTTGATACTCAGTTGCCTTTCACCTCTTGAGGCTCATAGCATGTACCCACTTTCATCCTTTACCAAAAAATAGACGCACAGCAATAGGAATAGATAAGAAAATTAGAATCTTCTAATAAGTTACCACACAGGAAAACTGATAGATTTTAAATAAGACAGAGAGAAATCATGATAAAATCAGAATGAAGAATTAAACATAATAAGTAGAGGTGAAAGAAGTCTTAGCCATTCCAAGATTAGTAAAAATGTATGCTGCTCAGCAGATAAAAATTTTAAAATGTGATGTGATTAAAAAGGTTTCAAATTTAAATGAAATGAGGTAATGAAAAATATTGTCTTAGTTTGCCAAAACTAAGAATAAAATGTCATTACCTGGGTTTACGTAATCAGACATTTATGTCAGTTTATAGACAAGATTATTAAATTATAAACATTCATTTTGTAGAGCCAAATCAGAAATTGGAATATTTAATTTCAAAGCTATAAAAACTGCCTGAAAGGGATTCAACTATGGATCTCAAATCTGTTTCATATCTAGATATTAGGTTTCATTTCATTCTAAAACCCTCAACTAACCAACATCTGAAAAATGAAAATATTGTAACAGTTCCTTGCTGATGTAACCTGGCTCTTTAATGGGTATATGTCAAGTACAACTTCCAACAATAGTTACTAAAAACACCATCAAAACAGGTGTGCAGTCTAGTTAAAGTTAGTACATTGTTTCCTTTTGTGATATACTCCATCACTGGAGATTTTTAAGAAGAGACTAGACAGTCACTTGTCTGAAATGGTATAGTTCTCCTGCTTGAGCAGGGGGCTGGACTAGAAGACCTCCAAGGTCCCTTCCAGCTCTAAAATTCTATTCTATTCTATTTTATTAATATGTTTCAACATTTACTTCTGAACATGAATCACCTAATCTTTTACTTTTATTTTGTTTTAGAAAAGTAAAATACAGCTATTAGAAATCCCCCTCAAATGGCAGAAATAATTACTAGAAGAACCATGTTGTAAATCTGACATAGTGTGACTGTCCAAGGTATTTCAGATTTGAAGCAGAAACTCCAATGGCACCTTTTCACATTAAAATGTAAACTGAATAATTGACAATCCGATGTCCCCAAATCTGAATTCCTGCATCCTGTCTAATGTTAGATCTGACTCCTGTTGACCTTTTGCCACTTAAAAATAATTATATGGTTCTTTTCATAACAAGGTTATAATTTTATTTACTGCTCCAGAATAAAATTTTGTTTCTCTTATAAACTCCCACACAGCATGTGTGCATCTTTTGTTACTAGACACGCCTGCACAAATTCAGATGCCAGGGAACGAATCCTCCTTTCTCTTGCTATCAGGAGAAAAAAATATATTGGAACAGCAGTTCATAGCTAAACTAGGAATTTCTTTTTTATTCAACTTAAATGTCAAATGAATGCTTGTCTTCAGACATGACAATATTGAAAGCAAGGCAAAGTGAGGAAAACAGAATGGAAGAATAATTAATTGTTACCAGTTGCTCTAAATTCCCCGCTTTCTCCATCTGGCCTGTAAAAATGTACAGAACGGCCTAATCCAGCCAAAGCTAAATGCTTAGAAGTCTCATCTATTTCATTGGGGGAGAATTAAGAATGTGCTTAGTTTTCTAGTTCAAATTATAAAAGCTTAATTTTGGCCAGATGAATTTCAAAATATTTTGCTACCCTAAAAAAAATAATCTTCTTTGCTCAAATTTAAATAAATGAAATTAGATCTGTTCACTTGCTATTCTCTTGCATCCTTGCCAGTTCTAATGTTGCTTATTGAATGCTTCTTTTCACCACTATGTACCACTAGTGGATAGATAGCCCATAGCAGTAGAATTACTTCCATTACTTGCTACATGAGTAGCACCAATTTCCATCACAAATCTCAAAATAACCAGGTAGTTTACAGTGCAAACTAATTAAAAAGAGGCCTGCTAAGTTCCAAAGGTAGAGCTCATTTCAGTCACAAAAAGTAGACTTTGTAGCCATAGGATGACCTGCACACCTTTTACATTAACTAGCTTATTGTTAGACTAATGAGGAACTACAGAGAGCCCTCCTCAAGTACAGGTAGCATGGGCAGGAGGGAGTGTGGGTAGGCACTACCGAATGTGGGTGGGTGCAAGTGTGAGCCAGCAGATGAGTGCTAAGAGGAGAAGCTACAGAGTGTGGGTGAGTGGGCACAGGTACAGGGAAGTGAGTGCTATGGAGCACAAGATTCCCCTGCTGCTGGAAGAACACAAGAGAAAAAATGGCAGGAAAAGAACAACTTGCAACCTCCTGCTGGCTTCTCCATTGATTTTGATTGTAGGAAGCTAGCAGAAAGGTCTCAAATTGTAAGTGGGGACATTGCAATCATAGTATGTGCATCCAAATCAAAACCACATGCGCACAGGAATACTGCTGCAAAGGCAGCAATTTTAAGGACCAGTTGTAAGTCCTCCCTCATTCAATGCTATTGTAACCTTGAATGATCATCAAATTAATTAACATAACCAACTACCTATACTTAACTGGACCCTGCTAATCTGACCTGCAGACTCACAGAAAAAGCACTGTTGCATCTGGATCACATGCTCAGCCTGACAATTTTAAGCCATGGAAATTTTCATTTGTATGCATCCCATATTGTAAGAGTGTGAAAATAACCTTGGGAGGCAGAAGGAAGAATGGCTGCCTAGGCAATGGTCAGATAAGAGGTATCAGCCCACAGTAGGAATGGGAATGGAAAATCTAAGAAAAGTCTAGTTGTCTGAAAAGTAAAGCAAAGGAAATAAGTGTTTTCAAATTTGCAAGATCCTGTTACTTTAACCTTAAATGTAACGTAAATGTAGTGTTAGTAGTACTGGTGCAGGTTTCCTGCCTGAACTACCTCTCCCTGTGTCATCAGATTAAACTTGGTATGCTAACCTTCAAAGGCAACTTTGATACACACACAGACAATTTGTTCATTTTACTATTGATATCCATTTGGTAAAATTAATTATGCATCTCATATGCCACATCTTCTAGGAAAAATCATTGGTGCAAACTTGCTCAGGCATTTTTTAATTTTTACACTGTTGCTATTTTTTAAAACATTCATTTTACTAAATTTTACTTTGACCAGTAATACTAGGTTTTCAATATGGAATGTGGCATATTTTTGAACTTTAGCTGTTTTGCTTTAATTGTCAAATTGCTCTGTGGCTCATCAAATGTAAATAATTAGACAACAAAATGTATGATAAAGTTATAGACAGAATTTTATTATACACACTGAAATATAGAATGTTAATATAAATAAATGCAAATAAGTTTGAAAAATTAATAAAATAATAGGATTTAAGTTAGTGAGCTAATATAGATTTGATAGACGCTCAGCTTTAGAACAAAGAATGTTCTCTCCATTCAACTTTGTAATAATTGTTAATTAAAAGTGTTTCTCATCTGGCTATCAATCAATATTCTTTGGATGTATTGTCACTGCTTTTTAAATTGTGGAAAAGAGATCCAATAGTTTATGTGAATGCTTGAAGAGCTTTATGTTTGTTGTATTTATTCCTGCAAGAAACCCAGGAGACAAGATATGGCTTGTTTAATTTTACCTGACTCACAGAGGGGTTACCACAATGCCTTTATTGTGATGTTGTAATATAGAAGATTGTGGGTTCAATATCCATTTTTTCCAGTTCAACTTATCAGGGAACAGATAATACTGAAAAATATAGCTTGAAATTCTTGAAAACTACTACAAATCAGAATAGATTATACTGGGATATATAGTGTATATATATTTGTGCATGTCTGTATATCTGATCTAGGAAAAGACAGATTCATATACTTCTCAAGAACCCCACATATGCAGTCCAATATTGTTACTCTTTAACAACATATATTCAGTGCCATTAATATATCTGAACCCAGAAATTGCATACAGTGATCATTTTTAATCATTTTTAATCACTGATACATCCAATCTACATGGATTTACTTTTGATTTTTATGTAAATGGGTAATATAATAAGCTACTACAACAACCAGCAAATCTAAAAATGAAAGGGTAATGACTAATGTATCAAATTGACCCTCTTGGACTGAACAATTAAGGCTGTAATTTTGTGAGCATATACTAGACAATACTCCTCAATGTAAGTCTTCCTTGTAAGTAAACCACGCAGATCATTTGGGTACCATTCTTCTTTTATATTCCATGTCTGCACTATAAGGCCCAGAGTATATCAGGGTCATTATTACCACTTATATCTCAATAGCAATATCATGTAGACTTATATACTGCTTCATAGTATTTTATAGCACTTTCTAAGTGGCTTACAGAGTCAGTATGTTGATCCCAACAATCTGGATCCTAATTTTACCGACCCCAGAAGGATGGAAGGCTGAGTCAACCTTGAGCCACTCAGAATAGAACTCCTGGAGTGAGCAGTGAGTTAGCCTGCAATGTTGCCATTACATAACTACTACCATGCTATGGCAAGTGAATTGGCCTGCCTCTTTTCCTTTCCTTTCCTTTCCTTTCTCCTTTGTTGGGCAATTATACGTACAAGAGTACACATTCTACCCATTACAAAGTCTGTCCCTAAGATAAAATCTTTTTTATTTATTTTAGTCACATTTGGTCTCCCTGGTTCAGGCACTTACTGTATTTCAAGCACAGGCTACCTGAATTTTAAAATAAATCGCCCAACTCATGAAATACTTCCTATATCTAAAACAAATACTTCCTATATCTAAAACAAAAATGGAGCCTATGGTGTCTGATCCAAGATCACTGATATATTTTAGCAATCATTTTAATGTAGTTATAATTAATAATTCTGAAATATAGCAAGAAGATGATGACTATCGTTAGATAAAAAAGTTCAAAGACCAGTTTGAAGGCTCTCCCCACATTTTATTGACAAGAGCTAGTCAACTCATAGGCTTCAGACTGTCTACAACTACATGATCCACTGATGCACACATCACAATTTTTCTCTGTGTGAGAGATCTCTGAAGCAGTCCATAGTAGCATTTTAGACTATTCTAAGCTTTAGGTCTCTGTTCCTAGTTTAAAAATCACACCTTGGGGATTCTGAGAGAGTAGCAATATTATAATTAAACTAATTCAGATTTATTATCAGATATGCCCTAGTGTGAACACAGCTTCTTTATTCATTAGTTCACATATTCAAATTCATAAAAAACCTGACACTTTTAAATAAGCCTATGGTTAGTCATGTATGTGCTGCTTTTGATACTTATATAAACTTCAGAGTGTAGGTACAGGAGGCAATATCTTTTTATATTATTTTTTACTCCTAAAAACCGTCTTCTAACAGGAAACAGTTCTGAGCTTGGCAAAACAGAGATGGATTGTGCTGTCCCTCAGAAGTCTAGCACAGCTGCCAATCAACTGTCATTCTTTTATTGGACTTCACAGAGTTTGGCGATCAGCCCCCCTCCACAAACTTCTGTCTTCAAGTTGGCAAGTTAATTTGTCAGTCTGGAAGTAATTTTTAAAGGCTTAATGCCAGGATGTGGAAAGTAAGTTAAAAGCTGTCCCTTTTGCATTTTGAACCAGACTATGAGAAAGAATTGGAAAGGGCTAGAATTGGTGGCAAATGTTCAGTATTGGATTCAGTCCTCAAATGAAACTCTCCAAACAAATGAGAACTGATCACACAGCAGGCTGAAAATTTTAACTAATCAAGAGCCTTTCTCCTATTAATCAACAAATCCGTGTGTGTGTGTGTGTGTGTGTGTGTGTGTGTGTGTGTGTGTGTAAATTGAGGTTTGCAGTTAAAATGTGTCAATAGTATAACAAAAACTGATTTAAATATGTAATAAGCATCATATCAGATTTTTATTCTGTGGTAATAATCTATACCTAGACATCATATCACCTTCCCCCCTTTCAAATTCTTTGGCTGTGGTCTCACATAGACATGACAAGCAACAATCCCTTAAGCTGTTTGGATGAAGGGCGCAATAAACTATTCAGAACTACTACTGTAACTATTTAATGGTAAAGCATTATGTTTTACTTGCAGAAAAATCCCATCTCTACTGCCTCCAAACTACAAAAGATGGCAGAGACAATATACCCCACAAGTACAAAATGGCCTTGAAACAAATTTTGATTGCTGAAACAAAAAGGAAAATCTTATGACTTACCTAACCATCTTTCTCATTTCAAAAAGTTTTGTACTAAGAATGTAAGTGACATGCAACTTGCATGACTGATTCTCTATGATGTACTCACGTTATTTTATACACGAACAGCTACAAGAATCTTCATTCTTGTGCAGAGATCCAGCAGGGGGAAGTAGTGTGTTTAACCCATTTCCTAGCAGTTTTTTTTCTTTCAAAAGCCCATTCTCTTCCACCTTCTGTTTATAGGAAAATATATTTAGAAAAATAGCTCTTTTGATCTGAAAATTCTGATAGAAAAAAAATTAAATAAAGCAAAATAGTCTTTCCACTTGTCACCCCATCTCTTCTGTGGTAGCCCTCAGTTTAGTGGGAAAACATACAGATATGAGAAGAAGAAACAGTCATATTAACCATCTCATGTTAGTTTCAACTTCACTGTGATCAAGCATTAGAATGACCGTTTAAAACTACTGGCTATATCTCCCTGTATGAGTCATCAAACCTCAAAGAATTACAGCTAAGATACCAGTACACATAACCCTAAAACAAGAAACTACTTCCTTTGGAGCCCATGAAGGTGTGTCTTTTCCTCCACCCCCAATGTACACTCTGACCTCCGGTCAATGACCTCTTTAAGTTATAATGTCTCAGCCCAGCTATGACCTACTAGATCAAAGGTCTTTCAAAGCAGGTGCCCGACAATTCAGGTAAACAATAACCTTGTTTCAACAGTCCATAATTATGTATTTACCTGCTGGCCGTTAGGGACAATTGAGTTAATCATTCACCTTATAAATGCAGTCAGTAATTACAGAGTGCTACAGAAAAGTTCAGAACTACTGGCAGTGGTTCTCAGGCACTATTTTTCAGGTTACCAATTACTTGCTATTTTCCCTCCCAAATCCATTTACATATAGTGATTTTTATTTTCCCCTCTCTCTTTATGAAAAAAGAGAGAGAAATCTACAGAGGGAAAAATAAAGGAGAAAGAAGAAAATATTCTCCAGGGTAAATCTCAAAATCTTTGCCTCCTTCACCTACCCCAAGAAAAGCTATGGTCTTATTGAAGCATTGACAAATAAATATCTTAGAAAAGTTCCTCTTGCTACTTACGACTATTGGTGAAAGAGGACAGGAATGTGCCAATGTAGAAAATAATGAATATTATTACTCTCATGAATTGAAAGAATACGTTGGACTTATAGGTATAGGACATGCACGAGTGATGAAATTCACCACTCTGCAGTTTGAGAGGCTAACCCACTCTGGCAATGTGGTTTAAACATCTTACTGTTTGTGGAGATTCTCAGTCATCCAGGTCACAGTTGTTTCAAAGATGCTTTTTTCCCCAAACTGGACTGTTTTTTCCCTTGAGGAAGAAGAAGGAAACATTTTGCTTCTCATCCAAGAAGCTTCATCAGTTTTGATGGCAGGGGGATGGAAGGATAGGTACTGACAATTGAGACAGGATGTTGGGGGGATGGAAGGGTAGGTTCTGATAGGATGGTGGGAGGAGAGGAATGGAAGGATTATATTCGTTTGCAGTCATTTAGCTGTTAGCACTCTCTGAGTGACTCTTCTTCACTTCTTCTTCCTTAAGGGGAAAAAAAGTCCAGTTGCCTTTTGAAGAAAAAAAAGTACCTTTTAGACATCTTAGTACTTTGGATGCTGGGATACAAATACAGAGCAGCCAGGTGACAAAGTGCAGTCTTTCATCTACCAAAGAATGAAGCAAACTGGAGACTGGAAAGCCAATAAGAGCCCTATTGATCGTACATAAAAACTCATCCAGACTCGAAAAACTCCTCTTATCATACATATTCTGGAATCTGCCTTTTTGCAGCTCTACAGCAAAATGTCACTACTGCCTATCCAAATCATTATGTTTGTGTATGACAGTGCTAGATCTTCACAGTTGGAATAAGAAAGCAACGAAATAATGTGCGATGGAACCATTTCAAGCACCAAGCCAACAGCTATAGCAACATATAGACTTAACCTGGGTTCCTAAGAGTCCTTCCAACAGCAAGAGTAAAACTATAGGTAGTCCTTATATAGCAACTGATTCAGATAACACCTTTCTCAGTTACAACAGTGATGAAAAAGTAACTTTATGTCTAATGCCCGCATTTGTGATCTTTGCAGCATCTTTCTCTCAGTCACCTATGGCATTATAGACAGTTAGTAGACATTGCCCTGTTTTTTTCTCTCTTTTTTCCCTCTCTGGTGCAGCAGTGAGATTTCCTTAAAAATATTTCTTTTCTCTATGGTGGAGCATAGCCCTAAAAAGGCTAACCACAAATTAACAAACTTAGCTCTGTGACCTTAATTAGTTGCTTACATTTTTTGGGTTGGCTGCCTGAAATTGACCATACCACAATCAGCTTCACACTAAAGGCTTCTGTTGCTATTGTGTTTCTTTGAATGTGTATTCCCCATCATGCGCTTGCTTATTCTCTTGTAATCCCTTTCTCTCCAATGATTGTAAATACAAACATCATTTCTCTTCTTGCTAATAATCCCAGCAATAGAATGAATATTCCAATGAGTGGGGAGTAGATAAGAAAAAAGCTGTAAGATTTGCCCTTTTACCCAGCTTCCTTATGAGTCAAGTTCAGAAACCTTCCTGACCATTTGAATACACACCTAACTGGGGACATGTCCTTCCAGGACTGAAAAGCAAAAGAACGCTGAAGTAAAATCATAAATACAGTCATGGTCACAATTTTTCGCTTAATGACAAATTCACTTAACAAGCAAGTTGCTGTGGCTGCTAAACAAGGGCTACCTGTATATTTAACATCCAATTGGACAATTAGTTGCAGCAATTGATTAATTGATACAACCCATAAAATTAGAGCTTTGAACTCAAACACAGATAAAGAAATTTGAATATTCCACACATTATTGGATTAAGGTTTGAAACAAATATTTTTCTCGCTTTGAGAAAAAGGTAAAGAATAGAAAGTTACAGCAGGAGATTTTGTACTTGAGGATTTCTTCACTTTCTTACTGATAACCTTTTTTTTTTAAAGGGAGAGACAAGAGTGATTTATATTTTGCTCTGTACAAATACTGACAGTCATAAGCATTTCCTCATAACCATATCCCAAGGAAGCATGAAAAAGCTGCTTATCCAAACTGAAGCTCTAAAACAGATCAATACTGAACTATTAATAAGGAAAGCTTATTAATTTCTAACATTGTCATATAATTGTTTGACATATAACTAGAAATCACAATAGGGCTTTGCAGCAAAAGTGTAGCCTTAATTCTGGATCTACCTTCAATCATATATTCTCTTCATAAACATGCTGTAAATGTTTTTATATTAGGAGTTGCAATGTATTGTCATGAAGTTAATAGACATGCTGTGATAAGAATTTTATAGAAAAATAGGTAACTCACTAGACAAGTGAGGAGCAGGAGATTTTCTAATGAGAATCATTCACTCATTCATTCATTCATTCAAATTCTATAGCCATTCATCTCAATCCAATTGACTCATAGGGGAGGGTGTAAAAATTATTTTTGCTTATTGGGAAGTAACTGAAATGCTATCCCAAAATCAAAAAAACATGTACAATATTCTATCAAATTCTATTTAGTTGGCTTTTATGCCCTTGAATTCAATAATCAAGGATCAAATGGAGATGTCTTACTTTTTTCTGTCCTGAAATAATCTCTGAATGATTATCTCAATAAATAACTTGGTTTCTGTCTTTTGTACCCCAGGGCTAAGGTTCTCTATAATTGGCTACCAATCCCTAGACCAAATTCAAGAAGTATAACAGGCAAGTTTCAAAAAAGCTTTTTGAAAATACCAGCACTTGATCCTGCTGACATCTTTAGAGTCCTCTGAAAGTGACAAGAGGCAAGTGGATACAGGTGACTGTTTGCAATGCAAATGTTATTTACTTAAGAGTTTCAAAAGGCCTTTTAAACATGCCTCCCTAAAGACTTGTGTAAAAGCAAGCAAACATTAGGATAAATAGAGAGGTCCGCTTATCAATCAGTAGCAAGTTAAAAGACAAAAAGCAAAAAAACCTGGAACAAGTCAATTTGTAAAGACAGAGGTAAACTGCGAGGTCTCTGAAGGATCCTCACTGAGATTAAAACTTGTTTATATCTGGAATATTCAACAGTTAAATTATGAGATATCCACATTTCCTGACAACACCCAAATAATCTACTGTAGTTGAAATAAAAATTAATGAGGAGTTTTAGTCTAGTTAAACTGGCACAATAAGCTTCAATATGGCAAATTCTAATCAATGCAAAGAAGTGTAAGGTAGTGCACACTGGAACTTAAAAAAAGGCTTATCTGAATTCCCATCTCTTCATAACCCATGCACCTTGGGGTTATGATGGCAACTGAGATTCAACTCACTAGTGATGCAGTCACACGACATTGTGCTTTATGACTGCATGGCTTAGTAACTGCAATTCCAGTTCCAATTGCACTTGTATTTGCTTTTCAGCAAAATACAGATATCTAATGCCAGCTAAGATATATGACGGGAAATTGCCCATTTGTTTAGAGCAGGAGTGTCAAACTCAATTTCATTGAGGGCCGCATCAGCATTGTGGTTGCCCTCGGGGGGGGGGGCTGGGTGGGTGTGGCCAGGGTGGGCATGGCCTACTGGGTGGGCGTGGCTGGAGTGGGTGTGGCCTACTGGGTGAGCATGGCCAGCTCTACATCGTTCGCGTCAAGGGTGCCTCTGGGGGCCTGGGCAGGAGTGGGACAGATCTGAGGGTCTCTGGCAGAAGGGGGGTGGGACCAGGGCAAGCGCCAAGGCATGGTCCACTGAAAGAGCCTGCTGAAACCCCTCCCCTGGAGCCCATCAAACTGGATATGTGAAGTAGGCGAGGGCCATTTGCTGGCCACTTCCAGGCGATGTTGCATTTTTTCATTCCTCACAAAGGGTGACACCTCCCCAGCGCGCACCCAAGGGGCGGGGTCGACGCGGCAGGGGCTGGTCCCTTGCAGTTTTCAGATGGCCTTGTGGAGCTAAAACTGAATGCGTTTCAGCATAGATGGCCACCACAAAATTGTACATTGGCTCCTGAGCGGCCAGGGCCGGGGCCAAGGCAGCGGGGGCCATTCCCTCACTGTTTCCAGGATGGCTTCGTGGGCCACATGAAACGACGTCGCGGGCCGCATCTGGCCCCCGGGCCTTGTGTTTGACATGTCTGGTTTAGAGGCTTTCCTCTTAATTTGGAAATTTAATGTAATTACCTGTGAAGTATGTTTCTCTGATCAACTACGCTTTGGATGTTTTTCATGAAACTATTTCTATGAACTCATAGCTTATTAACTGAAAGTTTGGGGCCCAGATTTCATGATGCTAAGGAGTTAGCTCACAATTTCAGACTTCAGGAAAACACAACAAAGAAAGGAATTGGAAATACTTTATTTCTTGAGATTAAACAAATATAGATGAAATTTTAATCTGCATACCATACTAATTATACTTTTCATATAGCACATTTGAAAGGAGTGGTTTTATAAGAAAGAGAAGGTATTTACAATGCCCAATCTTATGTTGTTGATGTTACTTCTCCTTTTTTATCTAATTGCAAGCATTTGAAACAAAAACAATCTGATTTTTTTTATTTCAAGAGATGGAATTTTCTTGAAAGTAGGTTAGTTTATATTAGGCTAGTCTAAAGTAGTTTCTAAGTTTCATCTCTTTTATATAAATTAATCATTTAAGAATGTATATGGTACAAAAAATGATCCAAATTCTGAACTACAAAAAACCTGAGTTAGCTATCCTATACAAATTATGCTGATTATACTACAATTAGTATAATTAGCTATGACATACAATGTATTTTTAATTTCTTGCCCCCATCCTCAATTCTGTTAAAGATGAAACATAAATAGTCTTTCAGTGCTGGATTGCAGATAAACAAATTCAATAAATAAACAATAATGTTCAGAGAAATTTATTTGCAAGATGCCTTCTTCTGCTAGCAGTGCTTCAGAACATGTGTGTATGTGTGCATGTATAGGGTATCTCTGAGCAACATGATGAAACATTTTCCTTGCATCACACTGTAACTCTGCCATTCCTGGAAAAGGTACTTTTGCTTTAAGATGCTGCTAACAGATGCTAAATATTTTTTTCAGATTTAAAACCATTGTTTGCTCCCAGCATTTGATAATCAAACATTTGAAGTTTATTATTTTAGGTCCATCAGTTTAAATCATGATAGTGTTAGTACTTCAGTATTTTTAATTTTTTAATTTATTTTACTGGGTATTTATGTGCATTATTTAATAATGGATACAATGAAATATATATAGTTCTTACAACTCACACAAACAAAAATAACAGCAATCAATGCGTAGAATATGACTAAACTGCAAATATAAAGATAAGACTACTATTATTATTGGCTATTGTACATTTCAGATATTATAACCATGAGAATGAAATCTCAAATCACTAAATGCATATGTACAGTTTAAGTCAGATAGATAAACAGAAAGAAATACAGGGATGGAATCAAGTATTTTCCTCTCTCCCTCTCCACTCTCTTTTTCTTTCTTTCTCTTTCCTTCTCTCTTCCTGTGTAAAGCCAATGCAATACAAAGTTGTTTGCAAATCTATCTTTTCTCTATTGTTTAGATGTACATTCTACAATGCCAGAACTGGCTGCAATTGACTGTTAACTTCAGTTTGCCTATGAGCATTGCTTCAAATGGCCTACATGGTATCATTAGCATTAAGATTAATCTGTCCCTAACTCCTGTTAAACTGACCATTACTCTGCCTACATGCTGGCTAATCTGAAATTCTACTGTTTAAACTGCACTTGTTTGACTCACATTAGTTCTAGCGAGCTTGCTGGTTGCACATTAGTATAATGAAATGTGCAGTGATATTATTTATCTAGGGTTGGATCTAATTAAAAAGGGAAAAGATGTGGGAAGCTTAAGAAAAATCTGTCGCTTATAGATATTGAGAACTGTTCTAGGGTGCACTTATGCTTTTTTCTCTTTCTGATCAATTCCCAATTGATAGACTGTCCAATTTGCATATCCTGAATCCTATAAAAACTGTAAACAAGCTATATTCATTTAGCATTTAACGAAGTTCGTTCATTTCAGAATGCAAATCCAACAGTATCAAACCTTTACTATCTGAACAAAACACAAGACTCTCACCAGTCATGAGACATTCCAGGTCCCCTACTCTACCCCAGCTGATATTAAATCAAAGAGCTCTTTCATTTTTTATTTTTGAATATCCTTTATAAAACTCTTAAAACTTGTTTCATAACTCTGATGCAAATTTTACTTGCATTGCTTATCTCAGTCACATACCACATTAAATTTCAAGATTTGATCTAGCATTACTACTGACTATCACAGGCACATTCATTGTTTCCTGAACAGGTATTAATATTGTAAACTTCCTTATTTTTTAAAAAAAGGTGGAGGGTGCTATTGTAGAGAAAGGTAAGATACTGGGATATAAAAATCAGTGAGATAGATCAACCCTTCCTTTCTTCCACCTCTTCCACAGCTACTAGAACAATATCAAGTTGCACTTAAGAAGAGAAGGGAACAGAAAACTGGTCTTGTACATAACTCCTTCCTTTCCTGTTCAGTTGCCCCAAGAACCTTGCCCTGCTTGCTGCATGAAGGCAAAGAATTCTAAGACTGTCTCAATGAATTTGCAAAATTTCACTCTTCCAGGCTCACTAGAGAGGTGATTCATCATTAGCGTCCCTTTGCTATTATTTATTTATTTTAGTTCTGTTTTTATCATTTTTAACATTTTTAATAATGATGGTAATTGTTTTAGATATTAATTGTTTTAGCTTTGTTGTTACACTGCTCAAAGTCACTTGGTTTGTGAGATGGGTGGCTATATAAATTGGATGGACAGATGGATAAATTTTCGTTTTTCTTGAATGAAATACCTGTAATATTTGCTTGTTAAGTTTATGTTGCATCTTTTTTTCAGGAGTTCAAAATAATATGCAGAAACCTTTCTTCTCCCATTTTACCTTTACACCTTAACCATACTTTTTATTTATTTATTTATTTGTAAAATTTATTGGCTGTCCATCTTACCACACGGTAACTCTGGGCAGTATACAATTTTAAAAAGATACAAACTATACAAAAGCTAAAAGTCATAAATAAAATACTGTGAAGATCCAAATACTGCACCTCAATTAAAAAATGAGTAGAATAGTGGGGAGGCGGGATCTGTTATTTATCTGTCAATCACCTACACCATGATACTCCGCCATTGGAACCCATGCTAACTGGCATAGCCAAGTCTCTGGGCTCTTATGGAAGGTCAGAAGAGTTGGAGCTGACTTCACTCAGGGGGGAAGGGGGAGGCAAGATGCTCCAAAGGGCAGATGCAATGGCAGAGGAGATTCTTCTCCTGGATCCTGCCAGCTCTAATACTCGGGTTGATGGGGCCCACAGTATGCCTCCATTGCTGGCACAGGTAAGGCAGCCCAATCCCATTGGAATTTGACAGTCCCTCAATAATACCTATGTCTCAAGTGTTTGAAGATAGGTTTGCAAATATAATATTCAAAATGACATGGAAAAAGCATGTATCAGTTTGTTACATAACTTTTCTTCTGGCATATTCTTCCCTATATAAAGCTTTGACGCCTTACTCATTTCTTCCTACTTGTGATCATATCTAGCCTTAAAAACACCTTATTTTCTGCCAAAACATTGCTTCCAGACATACAAATGAAATAAAACATATATTTACAAAAAATATACATGCAATCTGAATATGTGTTAGCATAATGCATATACTTTACCATATACTGGGATGTAGAAAACAGTATGTTGGTTTGAAAAGTTGGGGTAAAACTGGATTTTAGTTTTGTTCATAACATATTGGCGAAAATACCCCAAAACTGTCCTTATCATTAGCAGGGAAAATCGCATGTTGCCTGGGAATGACTTAACCTTAATATTAACCTAAATTCTATCTTCTTTATCTTACTAAATAGTATTGTGTGAAAGCCTCTATTGATGAAAGCTATAAAAGGTAAATGAGGTCAGTATTTCATCTGATGACAACAATAGCATATGGGAAATTTTGATTTCAAATATAAGATAGAGATATAGCTAAAGGATACAAGGAGGTTTTGAATGTGGGACAAATCATTAAGATATTAAGAAGGGATCTTTGGAGGAAACTGGAGGTGGATGTAAAAGTTATACATAATAGCAAAAACAGAGCAAACAAATGAAGGTACAGTACACGACAGAATGCTTATTAAAAAGGAGGAAATGAAGAAATTTTAAGGTGTAGAAACTGTGTAGAAAAATAGTGGAAGATAGTTTATGCTATCTGTTGCAATGAATGAATACCAAAATAATGAAAGTGATTATGCATCAAGAATATAGCTTTGCCCAATGTTTTATATGAGAAAGAGATCTGTCTGTGAAGAAAGAAACATATATAGAGAGTTATGACAAATTGAAGCCTGACCTGTCATGCTCGTAACTCGTGACTGCCATAAAACGGGTCAGTCATGTGACCAACCTGACTTTATAACATTTTTTGGACTGGTTGTTAAGCAAATGCAGTGGTTGTTAAGTGAATCAATAGACTGCTATGGGTGTGGTTTTGCTGAAAACTGGAAGGTAAATGCTGGTTGTTTTGGCAAAAGCACGTAAAACATAGTGACCGTGGACACTGCAAATGGTTGTAAATGCAGCCCAGTTGTCAAGCACCTGAAGTTCAGTCATCTGACTGCTGAAGGACTACATGTTGGAACTTTGGATCTGGATCATAAATACCCTCCAGGTAGGCTCATCAAAACTTTGAATGGTCACTAAGCAACCAGTCATACGTAGAGGACTACCTGTCCTGCAACTGAAAATATAGGGAGAAGAGCAAAGAGTATACTGTGATATGCTGGATATGAGTTATGGTACATCTGTATTCTCCTCCCTGGAAAAAAAAGGGGAGGGGCTACTTCTGCCTTACTGTCCCGTAACAAAAATGTATGTTACTCTTCACCCCACAGGACAATAGGCACGGGAACTGGCTATGTCAAAAGTCATATAAAATTAATTTCCAGCTTAAGGCTACAGAATTATTAGTCTGCTTGTTTACACAGATGGAATATAGCCATTTGAGAACTAGAAAAATAATACTGCACTAACAGTTTGTTCTTCTAGAGATGATGTCTCTTTGCTGCAAGTTACTCCTTAGCTGGCAATCTAAAAGCTCAATATTTTTAAACATCCCAGTACATCAGCTTAACTATTTCATAACTGCTGTCTCACATAGCACTAAACCAAAACCTAACAAACTGAATTATGGATTAGTGCAATGTAAAACCCTGTTAAGCCCAAAACCAAAAATGACCTGATGATTTTTCCAAGCTGAGTTCTTTATTGTTTTCACATCTACAGACAACATTTTGCCCGTCTTGAGGACTCTTATCTGGATCTACAATATACTCTGTAAACTATTGGGAGAGGGGCTGTCTTCACCTTCTTTCTCTCACACATAACATCTGGACTGAGTTGCCTCTTACTTCTCTGGAATGCACCCCTCCCTCCTGAGAATCTACCTCCATACTACATACCATCACAACCCAGTGCTGAATACACAAATGTTGCCTTTTCCTACAAAGTGATATCATCACATTTTCCCTGTAGCCTCCCCATACTAAAATTGAGAAAGTAATACAACATGAAATACTCCAGCAGACCATAGTTTTTTTTCTCTCATTAAAGTGATATCTGATAAAGTATTATTTTTTATTTTATGACAATTCTTCATCTCAAGAACAATCCTTACCATGTTGTAAGGCAACAGATGCATTTCTTAAACGACACTGCAAAGAAAAAAACAATTCAATGATTTGAAACTAATCCACTCTTTTATTAAGCTTAAACTGACATGATTTTCTGTACCTAGCAGCTAGAAAGATGAAACCTGAGGTGCTGAAGATGCCATCAAATAAATGTTGTAAGGCCTGAACCAATGCAAAACTATTTCCTCGAGAGTCTAATTGATTTAGTAGACTTACTCTGGGATATGAGATTTAGCACAAAAGCTTGAAGATTTTTTTTTTAATTTATGGTCATTTCCTTATAGTCCCCCATGTAATAAATCAAATAGTAAATAATCAAACCAGGGCTATTTCTTGCTGTTGTGTGCATATGCTGGTGGCCAAAGCTTTCACAATGATAGATTTATCTGCATGTTTTTAAGGATATTATTCTTGCAACCTGATTCCTATCTTTGGTTACTGGGCCATATGGCAAGGGGTTTAAAAACAATTTACAAAATGCCCAAGAATATATTAACTTTGCTGTAACCAGATGATACATTGAAGCATAAATTACATTTCCCAGTAAGGTCCTGCCTGACCCAGAAGAATTCATCCCAAGGGATGCCAGGCTGAAATAGCTTGACTTACCCAGTGGCAAAGCACGTTTTCCCAATCACTAAGAAAAAAATACTGATATATATAAGATTCAGCACCTCATCTTTCACAGTACATGCAAATTATTACTTTTCTACCATATATAAAAGATAGAATGTTATTGGTAGAAAGTCAGAAAATATGAAACATCTTATTTGTTTGGTTATTGTAATTATAACCTGCTTTTCACTTTAGAATGGTGCTTAAAGGAATTAATAGGTTAAAAATAAAATAAAAACCAAATCAAACAAATAAGCCCTATATCAATAAAAGAGATCCACTTAACCCAGCAGCCAAATCAACTTACACATTCAGCCTCCTTGAACAGAAACATTTTCACCTGTCAGTGAAAAATATCAGAGAGGACACTAGTCAGTCGACCTTTGGCAGGGTGTTCCAAAACCTGGAGAAAGTGCTCTCATTACTTCCACCAAAAGTGTTTCCAATTGAAGTGGGATAAAAAGAAGGCTTTACCTCGAAGTTCTTAAAACATAGGCAAACCTATAGCAAAAAATACAATCTTGTAAGCTGTCTATTATCAAGCCCTACAGGCCCTGCATTTTAGGATGTGACTAGTATCAGTTTCAGTTTTCAAGTTGGAATTAAAACAGTTTACTCCTTGTCCTGATAGTAATTACAATTGGATTAACTAAGGCCACACTTGC